>NC_141339.1:18206176-18481176 GCF_037954235.1 Aulostomus chinensis
GCAAAGGGAAGCTTCTGAGAGAGGGCGGGCCACAGCAGGTACAGATGTGATTGTGTTTGTGTCGGTGTGAAATATGATTAGTGTTCTCACTTATTCGAGAGCTGATCACCCTCGTCTTAGCCACACAGACACACACACACACACACACACACACACACACACACACACACACTGACAGAGCGGGATGGTGAATCAACACGTGCACAGTTGAACTTATGAACGAGCGGTTTACGTCTGTACATGCGTGTGTGTGAATGTGAATTCTGGCATTTGTGTGCATACAGGCAGTCAGATTCTCTCCCCCGTTGTGGTAGCTGGTGAGCAATTCCACAGGCTCTTGGCGGAGCTCCAGTGTAGCTCCGAGGAGGAAAGAGACAGAGAAGTGAAAGGAGAGGAGAAACAAGCAAACAGAAGAGAGAGGAAGAGAAAGAGAGGGGCAGTAGCTGTGTAATTAGTAGCAGGTTTTTGCAGCCCTCTGCTTCTGTTTAATTAAAAACTGAAATAGAGACAGAGGAAACAAGGAAGGAGAGGGAGCCTGCAAGAGTGAGTTTTGTATTCAGTTTTTGCCAGGGGCAGGTGTGAGACTGGCACCGGGAAAGATGCCCAATAGCTCCAGGCGTCTCCCACTTGGCTTTAAGCAGAATAGTTAAAGGGATGAACTTCACCAACATTTAGAAAGTGAATATTTTTTGTGCTCCCTCGTATTGAGCGATGCACACGTTTACATTGTGAATTGACAAGATTGATGAGTGATAAAGGCGATGATGATGGCAGTGATGAAGAGAAAGGCGTATCGGAGCAATGATGACACGGCAATATTGGCAGCCGTCGAGGTGCTGATGAAGAATTCTCTCTGTCTTTGCTAACCAAGGGCTATGGATCCATATTGCTGAGCATGCTGCTTCGCTTCCACCGCAAACTCATTTCTTTGTCTCTTAACTCAGCTTTAATGCCAACTCTACTTCTGTCATTCAACCCGGCTCATAACTGATTCTCGATTTCTGTTTGTCCTTTGCTTTCTGCTGCGTCTTTCCTTTGTCTTCCTCTTGCCGCAGCAACCCATGAACTTCCTCCATCTGGATTGTTGTCCTACACTGTTTTCTGATATTTGCACAATCCTCATTCTCATGGTACTGGGTGGTGGATGCTACTTTAGAGTTGGCTTTTCAGTAGTGTTGAAAATCCCAGCAAAAGATATGTTTAAAACGACGCTTTAATTCTCTATTTTTAATGAATCTATGATCTGACATGCAGTCAGAGGCCCCCATTCAAAGGACCCTAGTTTTTCATGACAATGCCATCTACCAAACTGGATAAATACAAAAGTTCAATTGAAGCAGTAGCTAACTAAATGCATGTATTAGAAGCTGGCATGATCCACCAAGTCATTCTGGATTTTCCCTTATGACTCGAACCACTGACTTTCAGGGAGCAGCTGCTTCACATGGGCTTGACCGCCTGTCTGTTTAGTAGGTATTGTCAGGGTAAACTTCATAAAAGTAGTCTGAAGTATACTAGCGCGCACTGATTGGGGTGGCAAACAGACTCGAAACATTAGTTTTTCCATCCAATTTGCTACCTCATTGTTTCTACTGGCTGCCCTCGTACTGACAGGAGTCGTAGCAAGTACGTCACAGAAAGCAGTACTTGTGCGGAGTAAGCTTTTAAAAAAAATTAGTACTCAAACATTATGTCGTGTTTTGAATAACACTTGAAAACTCTCAGTATTTTGAAAGTAAATAGCAGCAATAAATTTGAAGCGGTCCTACAGTGAGATGTATTTTAGTTAAAGCGATAGCTCTAATCATGACATCACGGACATCACATCGCTCAGGTTCAGCTGTAAAAATGGTGGTTTGACTGTTTTGGGCATCACACAAAACTTGGAAAATGACTTGTGTCACTGCCACAGTTTGATCTGTTTGGTATGATAACGTTTGGAAAGTTCTGTGAGCTGCAATTAAGCAGTAGCTGGCTCAGCCGTGGCTGAGACCGCAGTGACTGTTTTGGCTGTAAAACAGTGGCTGAATTGCTCTAAAGCATCACACTATTTCAAGATCACACATTTAAATACTTGAATCTGACCTTTCTGGTCCTGTAACATTTTTGGAAGTGAATATGAACTATCCCAAAAAATTATTAGTCAATATTAAAGTTAGCAGCAAGCTAGCAGGAAAAAGCCAGCTCAGCCAATTAAAAACAAAAAAACAAAAAATGGCAGTATGCCTCCTCCTGAACTGGAATGTCAACCCATGCACAAATTTCAAGTAGTGAGAAACACAGCGCTTTACCTGGTCGCGAGGAACCTGATGAGCAACGTGGGAACTCATTTTGTGTGGGCTTGAATCTGATCTATCAGTGAACATGTGATGCACTATAGCACACCAACAATGCAGTTGTAGCACTGCAGACCTGGAATTGTACACTGTAGTATACCCGTGGGAAATCTGCATCGGTTATGTTTCTCCACTCATTTATCCAGGTTTCTCCTTGTCAGCTGACTGTAGGTGGTTAAAGGAAGCCATGTGAATGAAACTCTTACCCCTTATTAACATGCATACAGATGTAAAGAACTCATATCTCCATCGCTAAGTAACTATTTAAGTTTTAATCACACCAGTTCAATAAAGGGAAACTGCTTTTTTGTTGCTGTTGTTGTTGTTGCTTTTCGGTGGATACATTTCCCTGGAAATGCATTCCACCGATGTAACGGTGACCATAAAAACTGCTGTCATCCATAGAAAGTTCCAAAGTGATAGTAACAGGCCATGATGATGATTAGCATAATTTGTATTTGGGTAGGAGAAATAGAAAAGGTGGATATCTCAAGTAGAATAACAGGCACATCCAACATATTTACGGCCAGATGCTGGATTAAAATACATCAAGAAAAAAAAAAAATCAGCATACTGGAGAACAGCTCTTAATACTTTATTAACCACAAAATAAAAATGTGTCAGCCACGCATGGTCTTCATCAGGCAAATGTCTGATGAGGACCACGTGTAACTGAAAGGTGGAAATCTTAAAACCTGAAGAAAACAATCTCCACGACAACCACAGAGTATTTTATTTTCAGTTTGGGTGAACTATCCTAATTGTAAGGGAATAGATGTTTGGGATCGCTGCAGAAATTCAAACTGTCAGAGCTGCACAGCACGGACTCTCTGGAGCTGCAGGATATGGTTTTCTGTTCTCTGATACAACAGCAGCCTAAAAAAAACTGCACAGGTATGAGAACTGCTGTTTTATCTGCTCTTCATCTGTCTGCACCTCCACACTTCTTGTCCTCCCTCGCTGTGTATTCAGTATATTTCTCAACAAACCCTGTTTTTCCTCTGTTTTTACACAGTGTGTGTGTTTTTGTGTGTGTTTGAAAAATCGTTTTTCACACCGTCTCCATGACGCGTGCTCCCTCTGTTCCTTCGTCTTCTCTCTTTCATGTTCTGCTAAGTCTCCCTGTCTGGAGAAGTAAATGAGAGTAAGATGAACTGACATGCGGTCAGGTAGGAAAATAAAGACAGGAGGAATTAGAAATGGGGGGGGGGGTAAGAGAGAAAGGGGTATAGAGGGAGAGGAAAGGGGAGGGGAGTCGGGGAGTGAGGAGCAGCTGCCAAAGCCAGTCAGTTGGAGGAGAGTGAGGAGTACTGCGATAAGGAGACAGCCAGAGAGCGGCAGCTAGCAGGCAACCGAAGGAAAGACACTGATACCCTCTCTCTCTCTCTCACCCCCCTCCCCCCTTCCTCCCTGCACTCCCAGCCTCCTCTCCTCCTCCTTTGTGCAGTGTCTCAACGGAGCTGTGTTTGAGTGGCAGGCCGTCACAGATCAGCTAGCAGCTAAAGCAGAGGGCTATGCGTGCGTGCGTGTGTGTGTGTGTGTGTATGTGTGTGTGTGCATGTGTGTGTGTCTGTGTGTAAGGCAGGGGGCTGCCAGCCCAGAGCGAACAGATCAGGGGAGAGTCTAAGTGGGTTTATCAGTGCTGCTGAGAGCCAACACACACAGACACACACACAAACACACACACACACACACACACACACACACAAACTGCATATATATACATGAACACACAACTGCTACACACAAACAGAAAGTAAAGAAACAAAGAATATGGGAGAGAGACAAACATGCCATCAGATTTGGCATATGCATAAACTACACACACACACACACACACACACACACACACACACACACACACACAGAAAGAAAGGGGTATTAGACCCAACCAAAGCAAACCTGTGAGCGTGAAAGCGCCTTACTGCCTGCCTGCTAGCAAGAGATGTGACTGGATTCTTAAGCAGCCAGCTAGAGTGAGGGCTGCTAAACACACACAGACACACACACTCACACACACATACACACACACACACACACACACACAAACACACACACCCTACTCGTATCTCAAGGTTCAGACGAAGGCTCGTGTCTCATTCCTCTTGTAGCTCAGCGCCTCAGAGCCCCAGCATGCTTGTAGAGGTAACGATTAGGTGTGTTTGCACTCTTCTGTCTGTGATTTCCCAGGGTGTCATATCATTGTTTTGATCACATTTATTGACTTTTGAGGTTATTTTTAAGGCAGTGGCATTTTTATTACTGAGACAGAGGGAACAGAGGATGAAGGAAGGAGATGCTAAGTGGAGTGAATAACACTTTTAGCAGCGTACACGCAAGGACATCCTGATTGTTAAAAATGAAAGATGGACACATTGCACTCTAAAGTTCACTTGTTAAGTGTTTTTTTTAATATTTGGAAATGGATGAAATGACTTTTTGCCATGTGGGAGGTGCTACCTGGAGTGATGAACCTACCCGGCTCTGTAGCTTTAACGGGACTGTTTTGGTTCACTGCTCTCACGTCATTTCCAGATGCGAAAGGCAGCTGTTTCTAGTGGACGGAGCTAATAGATAAACCCACTCTTTCACACTTGCCCTGCACCAAATGGCAGACTGACAGTTAGCAAGCAGCTAATGAACAAAATGGAGTATTTATTGCGGGCAACTGGGAGGCAGGAAAGCTCCGACCTCTGGGAAGTGTTTTTGAGAGCTCAGAGAAGACGATTTGACATCGCTCAGCACAGCAGCGTTTGTGAGAAAGATCAAGATAAATGAGTCCCTTCGTTGAAATGATTCAGGAGGTTGTCTTTTAATGAAATGGTTGCTGGTTCAATTCCAACTTGTCAAAGTGTCCTTGAGCAAGATACTGAGCCCCGAATTTATCCTGGTGAGTAGGTGGTGCATAGCAGCCTCCCCCACTGTCATGAAGCAAGAAGACGTACAAGCGTCCTAAAGTTAGAACAGCGATGATTTTACAACCATTTAGTTTGTTCATCGGCGCAGGGGAAAGTGATGTCAAAGGATAGTCCACGGATTGATTTTGTACATTTGTCCTGCTCGTGTAGCCAGTTTTAACTAATGTTACCCTTCTGGCTAACATAACCTAACATCTGCAGATTTTCTTGGGGCAATCAATTTGCCTTTTGCTGTGGTGATGTAGTTGCAGGAATGCACCAGTAGTGGTAGTAGTAGTAGTAGTAGTAATATTAGTAGTAGTTAGTAGTTGACCACCATTACAAGACGGGTCATATTATGATGTCATAATATGTGATTGTTTTTTTTCATCCGGTCAAAAATCCGTTATACGTGTGTAAAAAAACACAAGTGCAAGGACTTGAAGTATTTTCTTCACATTTACAGCACAGATGACACATTTAATGATATGAGCGGAAAAATCCGAAGGAAATGGAGGAAAGTTGCAAATTATCCATGAAGACACTGAAGAACATAATGATAAACACACAGTGAATATTAATGAATTAAGCTTCAATTCATATCAAATACCTTCCCTACATTTATATAAAAATCACACAGTCGGATTGTTAAAAGTGGAGTTGTATTTGTTCAAGTGTTTTCCAACATCAACAATATGTTACAGTGTCTCCTTGGTAATCCCCCCCCCCCCTCCATTTCAGAGCTATTTAATAAATGCTTTATTTTGTTTTTGTATTTGTTTTACTTGCATTAATTTTCTGTAATCACCATGCAGCTGTAAGAAGAACTCAACCCAAAGCACACGAAGCCAAAAATGAGGCATTATATTTGTTTCCAGCTACTTCCCCATATATGTTCTGCGTACATGATTAAAATGTTAATTAAAATGCATGTGTATGCGTGTTTGCTCGCCCATGTGTGAACCTTCTCCCTCCACAGAGTGTCTCGGTGTAGTGTGTAATATCTCTTTGTGCCTGCGATGGAACAGGCAAGCCTAATTACGTCTTTAAGTGTGTAATTAGAAGCGAGCGTAATTGGTGGTTTGCACACACAACACACTCCTAGTTGGAAAACACAAATCATGTCTGACACAATGCCTAACATGGCCATTTAGTGCAATAACGACAGGTGGTATAGGCATCCGCAGCCTGCACACGCAGAAAGACGCACTATCAACCATGTATGTGATATGTCTTTGTATTTTAGTTTTGGCTGCTTGATGATTGCCTCAAGAGATTAAACAATTGATTATTTTATCAATAAATCTATTATCTAAAATGCCTGAGCAGTGATACAGCACAGTTTCTTCTTGGGTTGTTGTTTTCTTTTTTCTTTTTTGTCACACTGACAAAAACCAGAGACACATGATTGACACTGATGTTAATCATCCCATTTGAGACACGGAAGATATCCGAGAGATGATTCAACAAGAACAGCAAAGAGAGAGAGACAATAAATACAGGCGAAGATGCTGAGCTTGATACACGCCACACGCCGAAAGACTGCATAATCATTTCTAATGATATGAGGAAAGATTTACTGCTCTGGCAAGTTATTACTGACAATCATTTGATCTGTTTTTCGAACAGTAGATCTATTACAAATAATCAAACTTGTGCTAGATGCTAATGCGGCACATTTTCTGGATGAAATTCCATTGAACTGTGATGAAAATTGCTCTCTGCTCTGTGTTTTTAGCTCGTAGATCTGACGGTGGTCTTAGCACAGCTTTAACAATTGAAGGAGAACTTCTGGGAGTTATTCTTGTACTCATAAAGATCAGGAACCAGCAGAAACCGATGCAGGGTTGCTCACATGGCTCGACTTCCAAAAACACTAGAACGCACGTTGTCATTAGACCCTGCTTGAAGCGGGAAATGCGATTTAGGGTAACAAATCCGAGGACCCAAACTCAGTCACACACCAATGCCAAGATTATTGATATAAGGTTTTGTTTGTTTTTTTGGCCATAATTAATTAACTAATCATTCTGTCATTGATTTGCCTTCCTGATGACACAGACATACCCATGACCTCTCAATGTAGCATTCCATTGGTTGTGGCACAGGAACTCTGAATATTGTGTCTCAGTGTCATGGAAAGAACACCAGTAGAGACCCAGTTGGAAACGTCCTGTTCTGGAAATGTTCTGAGAATAGCTGCAGCATTCTGTTCATGTTTTTTATGCCGGTAACTTTTTGATATTTTTCCCACCATGTTCTTCTTAACATTCTTCAAACTTTCAAAAAATCTTGGCTGAGGCAACCGATTTCATATCAAATAACATCCCTAAAACATCCTCAGAATTTTGCAGTTCAAACATTTTGTTTTAGTATAGGAGCATTATTTGAAATCCTATAATGTTCTTAAAATATTCCCTAAATGTTAAACATTGGTTGACTTCATTAGAACTTGTTGCCAAAGTTGTGAGAACATTTTTTTTTATGAGGTTGAAGGTTGTTCTTTTTGGAAAAGGTTATCATTGTTGACTGAAAACAGCTTGTTGAAATGACGTTCAGTGTTGGAAAATACTTGTGATGTGTCGAATAAGCGGGACTTCAACAGTATGTCCAACATCTGCCTCCTGCTTCCTGGTGCTTCAACATCAGTAACTGTCAGGTAATATTGTGGAATCAGAGAATTGGGGGGGGGGGGGGGGGGGGGCTAGTTGGTTTCCAGCATCTCTTGTGCTGCCATGTCATTCATTGGAAGAAGTTTATGTGAGCTGTTAAAGTTTGTTGGATGAAGAGGCCCTACAGGACTGATGACACATACTGATGCTGCACTTTTGGTTTGGTTTCTGGTACACATACACACACACACACACACACACACACACACACACACACACACACACACACATACACGTATAGAGATGTAGGAGGAGGCCGGAGGGAGGACAGGGAGAGTTTCTGTGGACAGGCCTGCCGCCTCGCTCCTGTCCACAGAAGGGCTGTTTGTTTAGAGGAAATGACACGTGCTGCTGAGGAGGAAATGATCTGCTTGGCCCCATGTAAGATCCTCCCTGGCACCAAGACCACTGCGCTCAGCTCTTTTCTCTCCTCCAACACGCACTCACACACACACATACACACCCCTTTCCTTCCCTTTCTTCCCTTCATCTTCTCAGCTCCCCATCCATCGCTCGTCTGTCACGGCAGGAGTGCAGCCAATCCATCACGGGTCGGAGCAAGGCGAGCTGTTGGGGTGTGTGTGTGTGTGTGCGGGTGTGAGTGTGTGTGTGTGTGTGTGTCTGTGTGTGTGTGTGTGTGTGTGTGTGTGTGTGTGTGTGTGAATGACTGAATATGTGGATCTAAAGTTGTGTATCAAAGTGGAAATGTAGCGCACACTGAACACTCGTCTGTGCGTGAGTCCATTTTATCTTTGTATGCAAGCACGCACACAAACACACGCACGCACACACACACACACACACACACACACATCTTTTCCTTGCTCCTTCACCTTTAATAAACAGTGTGACTGGTATGTGTGTTTGTACGTGACACCAGGGAAGTGGATTGGCTCTGCCTTTCCCTGCGCTCTGCTGACAGATCATTGGACCATAGCAAGCTGCAAAGAGCCACGCCATGCTGGGATAGAGACTTGTGATGAAATATCAAATTATGTAGTGGAGGAGTGTGTCTACACACACACACACACACACACACACACACACACACACACACACACACACACACTCGCGCATTTATGTTCACCTAATCAAACTGTTGCCGCATTCCACTAAAAGTCTCCCACTGAGTCATTATGACCTGGTGGCGGCAACAAGCCAGTATTACTGATTGTGTGTTGTTTTATTTACATAACACATCTCCTTTAAGCCACTCATGTGGTCTCTATAAAACCACTTTGGATTTATGAGGCCATTTTCATGCTTGTTACCACAGGAAATATGAGTGTCGATCAGCATGTGTTAGCGAGGGAAAGAGAGTGAGAGGAATGGTGAAGTCCCTGCAACCAGACAGCTTCACACACACACACACACACACACGCGTGCGCGCACACACACGAACAGGTAAGGGTCGCTGTGCTTTGTTTTTTTGTGACAGTGAATTTTGTGTGTGTATGTGTGTGTGTCTGTGCTTGTGTTGAAAGCCAAATCAAATTTTTTGCCCAGAGCTGAAGCTGTGAGGGGTCCCTCTAAGGTGTGTGTATGTCTGTATATATTATTTATATTTATATGCTGAATGTTTGGGGTTAACCACAGAGTGCGTCTCTGGAGGTGCATATCCATTCAAGGGTGCATCGGGATCAAGCTAAGCCCAGCAGGGTGCTCTTGGCTGGGCATCAGTATGCACCGTCACAGCCTCTCTGCTCTGGATTTCAGCTGTGTTCCTGTGTTTGATGTATGTGAGAGAAGGTGTGTTGTATCAAGTACCTGAGCTGACAGATCATACACTTATATCAAAGAATCTTTGTTGCCCTGTCATGATGCAGCTATTCTGCTGAAAAGCTAGTAGTGATGTATAGTCGTAGACGGTGGGTCTTCTATGCCAGGTTGATGAGTTTCTCCTTGTACACAAATTCATTGCAAATAAACCAGGCAAAATTCCACAGTCCAGTCCACAGTTTAGGTAATTAAGTTCCTCTCTCTCTCTCTCTCAATGTTTAGTTACATTTATTCACATTGAATATTGACACATTGTAAAGAAATAGCTTGTTAACTCATGAGTCTGCCATCATCGTGGCACATCTTTGTAAGCAGTGCAAAATTTCACCCAATAAATACAAAAAAATTGTATTACAAAAACCTGTAGCAGGTTTCATTGTGTCATGGCGTGATAAGTATTCTAAATAAGAAAAAAAAAAACTCATATCATTTTAGATCCAGATAAGGAAGGATGTTTGAAAATTCTTTGTTGAAATTTTTTAGTTTTTTTTTTTCACATTGAAAACAATACCCTCAAACTTTGTTGAGAGGATTGAATACATTCGTTATTAGAAATCACACATGTCCTTTGACTAATATATTTATAAACTCAGCGAATGAAAGTCACATAGCATTTGTATTTTCTTTTGGCGTTATAGTTCTACCACCAGAACCTGAGCCAATTTAAAAAAACAACAACAAGATATTCATTTAATCTGGAATTGCTTCTATAAAATAATTTATGACGTATGGGATGTAATTGAAAATAAGTGGTGTACTACATCTCATAGTGCAATGGCAAATCCAGACTATGCTGTTCAGTGTGAGCCAAACAAATACAAGGAAGCAGATACACCATGAAGCAAAAGCAATTCCAGTATCGATGGCTCATGTTTTAATAAAAATCAATGGTGCTTGCCTTGTGTCAGCTGGGGTCAACTCTCCAATTCAATTTCCTCCTGGGATAGAGCTACACAGACAGGGGTTAGAGGGAGGAGGGTGAGAGAGTGTGTGTGTGTGTGTGTGTGTGTGTGTGTGTGTGTGTGTGTGTGTGTGTGTGTGTGTTTGCATGTGTGTGTGTGTGATATATGAGTATATACGATGTCCTGAGATCCCATTAACACACTCACACCCTGGAAGACTAGCAACAGTTGCAACATAAAACATAATGGCTCCCCCAATCTGTTATAGGGAGGTTTTTATGTAGACAGCTACCTTTTCATTGCAAACACTATATTTTCAAATTATTTAGAGGTGTATATGCTCTCATTGGTGGTAAGAAACATCAGCCACACATCTATGAGAGTACACATTTATAGATACTCGTAGGCCATCAGGGCAAATAATATTTGCTGTCTGTTTTTGCACATTTATTCATGACAAGCAAAAAATAAATAAAAATCCTCTACTGTTATGCTCACATAAAGTTAAGTAGTACACTAAGTTATAAAAACTGTATTTTTAGAGCCATGAAAGAGATAACAGTTGGGTTTAAAACAGGTGATGTGAAAGCTTTTACACCGGAGGTCATAGAGTACCAGCAGGACATTTTTGTTGGCTAATCCGGAAGGTAGCATTGCCAGAGGTTCCCTCGGCCAATGGGATTCTAACATCTGATTTTGGATAATAGCAGGAAAATCTGTCTCATCCATGCTGAATAAAAGTTTTTCAGACTTTTTACAGGCAAAAATAATTTTCACAAATAAACAGCACTTTGTTGATTTTGAAGTGTAGAAGCACTAACAAACCTACGAGTAGACCGTGTGAAGGAAATCACCAACACGTGACTACAGTGACTTCTTGTTTAGCCACTTGTTAGCAGCCGCTGTTTTTAAGATGAAAATAAACGTGCAGTATCTACCGATATAATTCATGCCAGATAATAACTTATTTTAGGTATTAAACCTAAAACTTAATAGACTTAGAGAAGAGGGAACCATTTTACATCTTATTTCAGTGCAACTTTATTGACAGGCCCCTGTGACTGATGTCAGTTTTGCTCTCAAGGCATGTGCAGCGAGAAAGCACCAAATGAATGATAATGTCTAACCTTGAGGTGCTTAAAACTGAACTTTACCAGATTAAACACTATTACAGTCTGGCGCAAAAACAGTGGTTTTGGTCTCGTAGTCGAAATCTCCATTCATGTAACCTTTAAGTTGTTTTAAGCTATTGCTTTACCTCAAAATATGGAAGATAACTTTGCTAGCAGTAACTTTTGCACAGGAACTGGCTGCAGTCAGGTTGCGCTTATGTCGTCTCCTCAGTTTCTCAGTCCCATCAACCCACCAACTCCACCCCATGCTATTTTTCAAATAAAGTAACCCCTACTTGCTAAAAAAAATCTCAGAGTGCAGAGTAAAGAACTTTTCCCACAAATCACTGGTTGTAGCTAGCACAGCTGCTCAAGAGATGGCTCAACCTTCCATCGACCATTGTGGTTGTACTCATGTTGGTAGTGGTAAACGTATCAGTAACGTGATGAGCAGGAAACACTTAACTGCTCCAGGTTAGCAGGTGTGTGTGTGTGTGTGTGTCTGTGTGTGTGTGTGTGTGTGTGTGCGCGCACAGGTTTGCGTGTGTGTAAAACAGCAGTTCATTTACAATTTTAACATTTGGATCAAAGTGAAACCCCTTAGGGAATTTTCAACACATACACACACACGAGCGTGCACGCGTGCACACACACACACACACACACACACACACACAAACATACACCCTCACACTGTTACTGTTTGGGACATTGTGTACAGTTAGTGCTCATGGGTGGTACACATACAAAATACATCACAGATGAAATATAGCCCTTCTAGAAGGAGACAGAAGAACCCCTCCAGCCTCCACTAGTACCCTCTTATATCTCTTTCTCACACACACACACACACACACACACACACACATATACACACATTCACACACACTTTAAACTGCCTATGTGCTGATTGGACACGGGCAGGGGTTTGCAAACAGAGCTGCTAGTGATGGGAACCAAACCGAGAGAGAGATGAGAGGAGCCCCTGCAGCTCTTCGGATTGAGTCACAGTCCTTCATACTCTTAACCATGAAAATGTATAAAGAAGTCAAGACACGCAGACAAGGACACGGACAGCAAATGTCTTGATACACACATAAAAAATTCTGTCAGTGGCCTTGAGGCAGGAAGAGCTTTATGTCTACCTTGTAAACTAGAGGCATCTCGCTGGTCACGTGGGTTCATAAATGTTCAGGTACTTTACAGAAAAAGGGGAAAGAAGGAAGGAGGCAAAAGACGGAAGCATGGATCAGTGACCCCCCCACCCATCCCATTTCAGTCAGATTGTGTTGCTATTTCCCGACTGATCTATGCCATCTGGCTGTGGATCTAAATTTTGGCACCTCATCCGTGTGGAATGCCCCGACACGCAGCTCGACTGAAGGGAAAATGAAAATGAAATGAGCTGAGCTTCTCTCCTGATCCTGGCCTCAGCTCTGTCCTCTGCTCAATCTCATCACTCCCTCCCTCCCCTCTGTATCATCCTCCTCCTCCATCCTCTCATCCCTACCCCCCTCCTCCTCCTCCTCCTGCCCCCGCCCTCCCGCCCGCCACCCCTGGGTAATCAGTGCGCTCGCTCATTCCGTGGCACACAGAGACACATTGATCTGGCAGCACGCACTCACACATCCGTCGGTGCATGCCTACACACACACACACACACACACACGCACACACGCACACACGCACGCGCAGTGGCTGTCTTCTCACACACATACATTGATCTGGCCCGCAGGTCAAGTTCAATAGGAACAGCCAAGCGGCCTTTTTTTTTTTCCTTTTTCTTTTTCTTTTTTTTTCAGACTCGCTCTGCGGTATACTGCAAGGAGCTCTTTCCCCTCCACACCTCTGTCTCTCTCTCTCCTCTCTCTCACTTTCTCTCTCTCCTTCTCTACCTCTCTCCACACACACACACACACACACACACACACACACACACACACACACACACACACACACACACACAGGTTTGCCCAGCTATCCTTGTTAGAACACATTGACTTATATTTATAGTGGACAACATAACCCAGACCCTAACTCTCAACCTCAATTTACACCTTGAATACCAAGATACACAAATTAAATTGTATGAATTGGCAGGATTAATCACCTCTAACTTTCACACTTTATTCTGATTCTGGAAAAAAATTGATTCAAGTCTGATTTATTGTTATATGTTTAAACATATTTTGGATGTTTTTAAGTAAGTTTGGGTTGTGAAAGCACTTGAAAAGAAAAAGAAAAAGAAAAATGCACCCTTATTAAGTCCATTTTGTCCTCCTGGTTTTGTATAGATATTTTCTTACAAATACATACAAATTTCAGGCTGACAAAACCACACAAGTACATGCATCGCGCAACCAAAGAGACATGGGGAAACATGCATAGACAGACAAATTCAGAGAAACACAGCACACTGGAGACACATAAGCCAACATCTCAGTAAGCAAAAGCATGCTGGGATTGTTTGGGAGGGGGAATCCCACTCGGCTGAAATCTCTCTTTTCCCTCTTTCTCTTACTCTTTTATGATTCTGGAGTAATTTATCCCTCAGAGAGAGACAGAGACAGACAGACAGACATACAGAGAGCGAGAGACAGCGGGGAAAAGGGAGAGAGAGAGAGAGTCCCACATTTGGCTCTACACTTTGATTTAGCGAAGCAAATTTAATTTTGTTTGCTTTATGCAAAAAAGTGGCGTCGGCCTCGACTTGTGTTGATTTCCACTGGAGGCAGAAACATCGCTAATGGGAGCTAGCGCCGCATTCGCCACAGCTACAGGGCTACGACACTAACTGAATTAGCCTCATGCATATATTTAATACAGACCTGCTGCACAAATTAGCCTACTGGTATGTAGCCTAGCACCTCTCCAGTGAGGCTCTGAGATCTGAGCTGCAAATTAATTGGCTAGGTTGCCTCCAAGAGCAGCTCCTCTGTTTTTCCTCCGCCCTAAATTATGCTTTCCAATTGCTGAAACACATTTGATATGCATGGAAAAGGCGTGTAAAGCAGTGTTCCCCTCACAAAAGCAGCGTCTGCTTTCGATCCTTCATTTTTGTGCATCTGCCACTCGTGTAATGAGATGAAGGGTTATATCACTGTACGCGTGTAATTGTCAATCATATAGCCTTGACTGTTTATTTCAGCTTGATGTATTTGTGTCGTTTCAGTTCCATAAACTGGGAAGGCACTCAAATGATTTAGTGCAAATTGTATCCCATGGTAACAAGACAGGAAATAATGAGGGACACTATGGATTTTAAACTCTGTCACTCCTCCGTAATGATAAATTCTGAGACGGGAGCGCATTGATAACAAAGAAAGATCCTCTGTTGGTGCATTAGAGACAGGAAACAAGTAAAACAACAAGACAGAGATTAGTTTGATTACCACACTGAGAGCAACCATTATTGCTCCCTAAGGTCTCTCCTCTATCCATCTTGGTTCGATCCTTGGTCGTACGTTTTGGCTCCGTTTCCAAACGGGATCTTTAAAGGTAGCAGGGCTTTAAGTTTTGCTCCATCAACATCCAGTTAGTTGTTTGACCTTGGGAAAGGTTAAAGACACTTTTGGTTATTACTTACAGGAAATAGTTTCAGTTCGCACCTTTCTTAACCATTCTAAGTTGAATTTCATTTCTTTGCGTCTGCAGGTGCTACACGCTGTGGCGCTTCAGATCTGTATGTTTGGAGGCTTTTTTTTCAAAAGTAAGAGGTGCATTGAATAAGTCTCTCTCTCTGCCCTCCCCCTCTACATGGAGGAGAGGTGGCAGGACAGCTGGGGTCCTATGGTCAAGTAGCAGAAAAGCAAGCCAAGTGTGGTTGATGTTCGAAGTAAATAATGGCTCTGTTTTACTCATAGCAATCTCATAATGAGGTGAAATGTACTGTTTGGTTGCCATGAAAAAACTATTAGAAAAAAGATGCTTTTGAAAAGTAATCTAATGGTAACAATGTGTTTATAACATATTTAATGTATGTGCACACAAATATACTTCATCAAGAATGAATTTGGCCAAATGTTTGTATTGGTGCAGTTAATCCTGGGGCAATAAATATTCATGGCTTTTTTTCTCCATGAGGCACTGATTCTACCTTTTTGCAGATGCATATCATTATTATTATTGTTATTATATCAGAGATGCATATTGTTGTTCTAAAGCAGTTTATTGCAGAAGAAAACAAAAGCACAAAACTGTATTTTTTAAGTAAAAATTGTACTGAAATGATACAGTTTCCTCACGCTTGTTACCAAGAGGGATTTGAGTCCTGGCCATCTCCTCTGTGCTCCCTCCACCATCAGAAGTCCTGTTTGTTGGGAGTTAATACTGGCACCAGCGCTCAGCAGCAGTGGTAGAGCTGAATCATGTGAGTTCAAGAAGTGTGGAAAGCAACACAGCTTCACACGGGCTCAGACCACACGATTAACAGAAAAACCCTTTCCTCCTCTTTTTCCCACTCCTCCTCCTCTTAACCTCCATCCCTCTCCTGAGTCCATTCATCTCTAAAACAGGAGAGCTCACCTTCGGCCCTCTGCAGTGGTTTGTAAGTGACCAATTTACTAACTAGTGTTTGCACCTGTGGCTTCAGCAGCGTGGCCAAATCATCACTCCAGTATGTTGAAGGGTGATGTTTTCCACATAAACACTTTAGTCATGAGGAATGCACCGAACGTGGTGAGTTGTTTGTTTGGAAAAATGTGTGATTTAGAATTGGCATCTGAGTGAAAGGCACAGAGCACACGCTTTTAGTTTTTGGAGGATCGGTTTCTAGGGCTTTGGATAGGTGTAAGGTTTTTATCATTATGTCTCAGGTCCAGGTTTTAGTGTGTAAACAATTCAGACAGAAATATAGAAAAACTAAAGAAAAAATACAGTACTTTGACCATACTTTGTCCATTAAATATAATCTATCGTAGGGTTGGATTTTGAACATACTGTCATGGCACCAACCAAATCTCTTTCAGAGTGAAGGTGTCAGGTACTGTTATCCAAACATTTATTTACATGCATAAATTGTGATAGCTGACATGAAATTTATGTCCGTAACATTTCATCGCACTTTTTCCACTCCTAACTAGAAGATACCAGTATGATGTGTGTGTACATGCTAGCAGCCACTTAGCTCAGCATAAACAGCAGAAACAGGACGTTTACAAACTCCCACCAACAGTACCAATAAATCTCACTAAATTATGTGTTCTGGCTTTTCTCATTCACTGTTCCCATTCGTACCTCTGAAAAAACATCCAACATTTTGAATACAAACCAGGAAATCATAATAATCATTCATTTTATTTAGTGGCGCCTTTCATGACTCTCAAGATCACCTTACAAAGCAAAAATACATTCAAACAAGTGCATACAGTCATATGTTCATATAGACACAAGCAATAAGAATAAACATAAACAATCAAAGACAGTAGGCGAGGTGGAACAGGTGGGTTTGGAGCCTGGATTTAAAAAGTGCCACTGTTTCTGTGTTGGGGGGGGGGGGGGATTCCAGAGTCAGGGGGCAGAGTGACGGAAAGCTCTGCCTCCCATGTAGTGAGGCAAACAGAGAGGACAACGAGGATGACGGTTGAAGATGATCTGAGGGTGGGGAGTGGGTCAGAGAGGTACGGGGGGCCAATTTGTGGATGGTCTTGTATGTTAAAAGAAGGATCTTGTCTTGGATGGGGTGAGTAATGGGGAGCCAGTGTAGCTGTTGTAAGACAGGGGAGATGTGACAGAATGATGAGGGCGGCAGAGTTCTGAACCAGCTGAGGTTTGTAGAGTGACTTCTGAGGGAGACCAAACAGACAGTTGTCAAGCCCAGAAGTGACTAGACTATCGACCAAAATAGCAGTAGTGTGTGGGGTGAGGGAGGCGCAGGGACCATTGATACTGTGAAGGTGAAAGCAGGTAACATCACGAGCCAGGAAAGGGATGTTGAAAGATTTGCATTTTTTTTTCTGGTGTTTTTAGACAGATATTTTTATCCGTTTTGAGTAATTATTTAAATTTCAACCTTTCAACCAAAACATCTTAAAAGATGTAATTTTCCAGTCAGAATAAGAAAGACGTACAGCATTTAGTCTGAGCTTCTTGCTGCCAGGGATTTGCAAAAGGTGCACTGGTCTCGTGTGTTGGGTCATGTCTTGTGTCGATTTTTGTAGGGTTACGCATGAAAAATTGTCCATACATAGGATTTCACACATAGGATAGCATACAACTTCTTCATCAGATTCTGTGGACAAGTTAAATGACAAGTTGCATTTTGTTCATTTGCCCCTGAAAAATTGTGAAAGTGCGGTTTTATGCCTGGCTAGCTGTCTCTAGTCTTTGGGCTAAGCTAAGGTAAACAGGTGTAGCGGTGTCACTACATAGTCATAATCATCAAATGTGTTTCAATTCCTAACGTGATAACTCTGTGTGTGTGTGTGTGTGTGTGTGTGTGTGTGTTTGTGTGTACACTGCTGATTAGAGGAAACGGAAAGCCATTGAAGAAAGAGGCATAAATCTCTCCTGGAAGAATTAGCTGATCAGAATATAGACGTGCAACTGTTTCTCTTGCTCTCATCTGTCCATAGCTACATTGATTTGTATCGGTAACTGATATGGAGACCTGTGTTGTAAGATCAATCTGAGGGGTTGTGTCTGTCCTCCATTAGAGTGTGAAACAGTCAGTCATGCGTCTCTGCGTGCAAGTCTCTCTCTCTCTCTTTCTCTCTTGCTCCACTATTGCTTTGAGGAGGGAGTGAAAGTCTGGCCATAGCTGAGGGAGTATGACATGGATATAAAACTGCTGCGTACTACACAAGTTCAAGTTATGAATCATAAGGTGGCCACGCCTTTGAGATGTGCTTCTTTTTGACTGGTGACACCCCAGAATAGTCAGTGCTCCTGCTTCCACTTTCCTGCCCAGACATAGAATAACAAATTTGATTTTACTTTGATTTCAGCAACACCAGTCAGCGTCTGTACTTCAGCCATAAAAGAACACGAACCGAAGGACAAAAGAAGTACAATCTCATATTACTGAGGTGAAACATAAAACAGCAGTACCATATTAACATTTACAGTTTATAGTTTACACTAGTTTTAATAGTTTCAAGTACAGACACACTTTGACTTTCACACACTTGATAAATTCTGTGCCAGTAAGAAGTCGATCGCATTTACGGGCTGCTCTTTTTCCACTCTAAAAATGTCATTTATTTTCAACACAACTATTTGGCAACCTGAAGAACCACTACCCCCAAGCATATCCTGCTTTATCATCTATTTTATTCTAAATGGGGCCATAATTTACAAAATAATCATCATGCTGTTTTGAAGAAGACTTGTTACTATTGATTGAGACAATTCAGTTGTATAAATATGAGAAAATGACCAGAACCTCCGAACACCACATTGTTATGTAGAGACATATCTTAAAACAAAGCTTACAGAAAATCAATCACAAAAAACAATACTGTTTAAAAGTTTAGAAAAGTTGATTTTGTCATTTTTACTAAACAGTGTCTTTAAATTACACTTTGATGTGTCACATCCTGTGCCACAGTCAAATCATCTCCTCAGAGGTTTCCCCAGATTTAGACTGTAACA
The DNA here is from genome assembly GCF_037954235.1 of Aulostomus chinensis. Classification (NCBI taxonomy): domain Eukaryota; kingdom Metazoa; phylum Chordata; class Actinopteri; order Syngnathiformes; family Aulostomidae; genus Aulostomus; species Aulostomus chinensis. The sequence goes on from NC_141339.1 coordinate 18,225,465, forward strand.
AATCAAGCGAGGAGGGTCACCTACTAAAGGTCATCTCCATCCATCCATTTTCTACTGCTTATCCTGTTAATGGGGGGGGGGGGGGGATGGAGCCTATCCCAGCAGCCTTCGGGTGAGGTTCACCCTTGACAGTTCGCCAGTCCATCACAGGGCCAACACATAGAGACAGACAACCATTCACACTCACAGTCACACCTACGGTCAATTTAGAGTATCAATCAGCCTCGTCCCCTCTTGATGTCTTTGGACTGTGGGAGGAAGCTGGAGTACCAGAGAGAACCCACACAGGAACAGGGAGAACATGCAGACTCACACAGAAAGATCCTGTGCTTGAGCTGGGGCTCAAACCCGTACAGTGCTAACCACTGCACAACTATACACTCTTTTTGCAACCACAGCTGTCACCCCCTGCTGGTGGGTTGAAAGAATGCAGGCGTAAGGCACGTCTGCATTGGCCTCACTTATTAGACTGTGACTCTTTGTCTATTCAAGCTGTAACTATGATCAAATCTCCCTCGGTTTTTTTTTTGTTTTTGTTTTTTTATGATTTCATTGATATCAAAGAGAGAATATAAAAAAAAACCCTGCTTACCATTTCTTCCAGCAAGATGAAAATATGAATGCAACCCATAGTTAAAGTCATGGCATACATAGGTGGTGATAAATCGTGTTATTCTTTCATGTAGCTTTTACATCGACTGTGATTTTATTTCCACGTATTTATGATCTAGTTTGAACTTTCTATTATACACTGTTTGATTTTAATATTTTCTTACTGTATTTTGTAAGGTGAACTTCAGTGCTTTGAAATAAAATTCATGATTATTATTTGTAAAGCCAGTCAAAAAAATCCCCCAAAAAACAAACATTTTTTTCACTCGACATTAGAAATTATTGTGTTTGTCAAACTAAAGCCGTAACTTTAAAGTACAGGTGAACGCATTAAAAGTACGTCTGAAATTGTGTCAGGAATCAGTTACTCAGGGATGTGTTTGCTTCACTCAACCCCTAATCCACATAGGTTTTTAAACCAGAAGTTGAGCAGTGAAGAACAAGGGGGGGGGGGGGGTGTTCATGGAACTAACGGCGAAAACATTACATTTCTAGACAGAGAAACAAACTGAACTCCAATTAAGTGACCTAATTGAGCTGTAACCATATCCCGACTGCAAATGTGCTTGTAAGCTCTTTTATGCTTTCATGAACATCACTCAAACCCGTGTCTAAGGGCTGGTCCTGCCCTCTGCTCTTCCCCATCAATGAGCCCAAATTTACTGCTTCAATCTTGGAACTCGACAGCCTGTATGTCCTGGTATATATGAGCGGATATGTCGCCACTGAAGGCCTACAGCTCTCATTCATATCGACTCTACTCGCATGGCAACCCATAGTGTGTCCATTTGCATGGATAGCTGCAGATTTATCTGTGCTATAGGCCACAGTGCAGACTTGTGTATGGACATGTATGGAGATTTACTCCTGTTTTAACCCTAGGGTTAGTCATCAGTATTGATTGGAACAAACTTAGCCCGATTTTAATCCCTGCTTGGTCCGAGACTATCGATCAGGGCGCTGAGCTTTCAAGTGGGTTTAATGACCTACCTGCCCCTCCTCCCAGCCCTCAATCCCCTGTCTCTGGTGCCCTCCTTTCCTACTTGAAACGGAAAGAGATGTTTGTTATTACATCCAAAAGCAGAAGTGACAGAAGGTGTTCAGCCTTACCAACCCCGCCTCCATCCAACGCCAACCCATTACCGTAGGATGTGACAGAAAGCTGCCGGTGAAATATGACTGCACTCATGCTTCTCCCGTCTACAGTTTTTGTAGGACATTATAAAGCTGGGGATGAGATGAATCTGAGCACCTCGACAGCAATGTCACGGTAAAAATACCTGCTGGTGATTCATGACCACTCACCTAGAGGTAGGAGCGCCCCTTTATGTCTTTATGGGTTCTCTGAAGACAGTTATATGGGACAACATGGGACATCTTATAGGAGCTCGGTGCCGTGGGACTAGGGGAGTGAATTTATTGTTGCACAGAATGGTTGCCACTCTGATTGGTCCCACACAAGAGGGACAGAAATGGACAACATGGGCCTTTACTTGTGTGTGTGTGTGTGTGTGTGTGTGTGTGTGTGTGTGTGTGTGTGTGTGTGTGTGTGTGTGTACTTGAACTCATTACACAGTGAGGACCAGAACATGTTTTTAAACCAACAGCATGATGACATTTTTGGAAAAGGTGAGGAAATTTTTAAATGGCCCTCACAAGTGATTCACGGGGCAGTTTGACGTTGAAGACTTAGTCTTAGGTTGAGGTTTAGGGTCATGCAGTTATCTGTGGTGGTTAAGACTAGGGTAAGGGGCTAGAGAATGTATTATGTCACTGAAGGACCTCACGAAGATGTATCTGTACTTGTTTAACTTCTTTATGTAACTTCTTTATGAGGACCAATTTGACTTTTAAACCTGCTTAGTGAGGACATTTTGGATAAGAGAGAGAAGAGAGAGAGGGAGAACATTTTTGTTGTTTCTCGCCTTTGTGTCACCTTTAAATGGCAGTTTGGGAGTTAAGACTTGATTTTTGGGTTAATATTAGGGTTAGTTTTAGGTTCAGGTTAGGCTAAGGGTTGGGTTTAATCTGTAGCAGGGGGCTATGGGGCATTATATCACTGAATGTCCTCAGTAAGATAGCTGTGCAAATGTGTGTGTGTGTGAGTGTGTGTGTGTGTATGTATGTGTGTGTATGCGCATGGTTGGGTGGGTGGATGTGTACGTGTGAGCGTGTCAGGGATGTGCTCGGTGTTTCTCCTCCATTTGTCCTCCCAGAGGCAGATCAAGCGAATGGGAAATAAATTGGAGAAAGAGAATAAATCAATGCTAAACTGAGCAACATTGAGACCTTCTAACCCTGTCACTGTCGTACACACACACTCACACAAATACACACACACACACACACACACATACACACTCACAATATGAAGCATGTCCAGGGAAAATGGTTATTCCACACAAACCATGTATACACAAACGAAAAAAGCTAGAAAAAAGATGGCAGCGAGGGACAAAACACATGTACAGTAGGTTTATGCACCATCAGACACACAAACACATACACACACACTACCTCTCTCTCTCTTCTACAGATTCTAACACACACATCTTATTGGAAGAAATCGATGAGTGCGAGGATACAGGCAGGATGTGTTTTCCGACTGCAGCACCAAAACATCCTGACATCTCTCTGCAGTTGTAACCGGCCGATTCTGCACTGTACAGTGTGGAGGCTTCACAGATGGAGCCAAACACCGTTGGTCGGGGGCAGAGAGAGTGTATAGATTGGGATTATGGGGGGGGGGGGGGGGGGCACCAGGGAACGGCTCTTCAGTGTGTTTTCTATTCAACCTAAGTCCTCTAAGACCTCCTCATCTCTTCTGAGAGCAGCAAGCTGAGATCTGATCTAATGCCGAGTGCCACATGTGAGTGTGTGAGTGTGAGGGAGAGACAGAGAGAGAGAGACAGAGAGACAGAGAGAGAGAGAGATGCAACACTTTGATGAGAGCCTACTGGGGTTGTGTGTGGATAATGAGCAACTACTGTGTGTGTGTGTGTGTGTGTGTGTGTGTGTGTGTGTGTGTGTGTGTGAGTACACGTTTAAGGGTAATGAAGGAGTCTATATATTTCTGTGTGTGTGAGTGTACGTGCCCCATGTCTGTGCACTCTCCCTCATCCCTGAAGGGTTGTTTGGAGTATTCGGTGCAGGTTGTGCTTCGGGGGGAGGTGAGTTCGCTGGGTTTGCATTCAGATGTAATTAGCACCGACAATGGCCTGGTTAAAGCTGGAATCCTCCAAGCCCCCTCTCTCTTTGATTGTGTGGGCCAGCTGTGGAGGAATGGCCATTATCTCCCTGTGTCCGACAGCATAAAGAAGCCCCCCTGCTCCAGTTACTCCTGCGTTTGAGTTCCCACAGGGGGAGGGACATGGGCCGGTCACACACTGCTCTGCAGAAAGTGAAAGCCCCAGAAATGTCTTCACCTCACTCTTAAACTAGCTTTCCACTTTTTGAAAAGTGTGGACAATTTAAGAGGTGTATATGGTGTGTGTTTGTGCGTGTGTTTATTTATTTTGCACCGTGTGTGTTCATTCCCATCTCATATAGAGAGTTCCTCCAGCGCACAGGGACACTTAGGCCCATTAGACTTGCAGAGAAATTGAATCTTTTCTGCATCGGGGCCATATAATTACTGTTAATTTAAGGCTCAGATTCTCCATCATTAACTCTCACTCTTGAATACAGAACAAGCGACAGGGAAACGGAGACAGTATGTATGTGTAACCACTCTGTTGACAACATAGCCAGCCCGTCGACTGAATTAACAGCGACCTCTCAGTCTTGTAAGAACAGGATTCGCATCGTTTATGCGTTATTAAGTCCTGTAATTGGGCAGCCAGTAGTTTGCATATTAGTCTATTAGGGTAATATGTTTTGCCTCTCTCAACACACGGCCTGCACGAGCCCCTGGTGACACATTTGGTAATTCTCAGAATGACTCTAATCATAAACCAGTGTTCTTTTGATCCCCATAATTCAGTGTGCATCAGTTTTCACACCCTCAGCTTGATTAGATTTGAAATATTTATTGATTAACCTATCACTTCCTACGTGCAATTTTATGATCTTCGATTTGCGTTGTGATGGGTGCGGCCATAACTTTAAATGTCCTAAATATTTATTTCATTTTGAATGCCCCGTGATGGAGTACAATGCCTCTGAGTCTGAAATTTTTTTTGTCCTTTGAGGTTGATTTAACCTCTTAATAGCTGAAACATTCTGTGTCCCACTTTGAGCCAATAAAATCACATTTCCCAAATACCAGTAGTTACCAAAGTAGGTCCAAGGACCCCCCAGGGGTCTGAGGAGGGGGGGGGGGGGTTTCATGGGGACTTTGGAAGAATGAGGATTAGTTTAATATCATTTTATGCATTTACAGATTGGACCAGCAGATAATAAACCATGTGCTTGATCAGGATTCAAAAACCAACCAACCATATTTATTTTCTCGCAGACAAGAGATGCTGAGTGTGTTTTTACCACCTTAGAGAACATTTCCAAAAGGTATTTACCGAGTCAAAATAACTGCATTTAACATATCATCAATCATAATAATAACAATAACAAAAGTCATTGTCAGTTATAGTCCTCCGTGTATAAATGAGATAAGATTATAGAATAATCTGGATTTTAATGTTGCAGCTAATTCCAGCCGGCCCACTACTGCTGGATGACATCATTACATCATATTTTTAGAGGGCAAGAATAAAACATCTTGCACAGTAGAAACCACACCTGACAAATTAAAGTTGCACCTTCCCATTTTATGCAAAAATTAATGGACGATAAATTAAAGATACATCTGTCCTTATCTATCTTGAAATTCTAGGCCTGCATATATATATATATATATATATATATATATATATATATATATATATATATATATATATATATATATTGGGGGGGGGTGGAGGTGAGGGGGGGGGCTTAGGTTAGTCAGGATGTGTGTGAGACCACACCTCGCGTGCCACTGTGGGTACATCCATCCCAAAGTTTAGCCAACAAGCAGGTGGTAGGGGCCACCGCGGTCCATTCTTGCGGCTCCTCTCTGTGGCCCCGTGCTGCCCTCTCCGCTCGCCCTCCATTATTTGTCCCGCCGGCCGAGCGCGCGACCCCAATGAGCCCTTTGGAACGGAACGAAAAGAAGAGAAATTGCAGCTGTGACGTGGGCGTTGTTGTTCCATTCAACCGCGTTCGCCATGGCAACGGAACAGGGGCCCTGGAAGCACGCAGCCCCTCTCCCTCTCTGGACCGCGTCCTGAGGGCAGAGAGGCAGCTGGAAGTCTCTCGCCAATGATCACTGCTTTACTGTTTCTGGGCGTAAAAAAAAGTCATAAATAAATGACTGAAAATGAAGCCAAGTAAAAGATAAAGAGGATTCGAAGCGCATTAGTGCGCTCACATCAATTAAAACGGTAATTATGTGTATTTCATGCAACTTTTACGCGCCGTTCTGACGCACAGCAACCGTAAATCTGACCCACTAACACAGATTGCGGTTAATAAAGAACTTTTCAGTTCCATTTCATGTGGATCTCATTGGGTCTCTTCTGTGTTTACACTCGGCAGCCTGATTCCCCTCCACTTTGTACTCGAGCATGCTGCAGGACCGCTAGTATTGTTGGGCAGAGTGATTGGGGGGTTCTGTACAATCTCCCGTGACCAATGAGCGGGGTGCTGTCAGGGGTAACCACATCTGTCAACCGTTCTCGGCCAATAAAGAGCGGAGCGAGGCGGACCACAGGTGCGCGCCTCTGCGTCCCCTTGGCACAGCGCCCTGGAGATGCTGGAGAGAGACGCCTAGCTGCCCCGTGGCGCAAAAGGAGTTACTGTCAAAGGCAGCCTCCTTTTAACTCCAGCTATCACTCTGGCTCCGATAGTTATGGCGACCGCAACGTCCAACCACTACAGCGTCCTCACCACCCCCAGCAGCGCGCCGCCGCCGCACTCGGAGTCCGGGAGTATGCAGCAGGCGGCAGCGTACAGGGACGCGCACACCCTCCTCCAGAACGACTACAGCACGTTACCGGGCGGTGGACATCCGCTCAGCCACGCGCATCAGTGGATAACGGCGCTGTCTCACGGTGACAGCGGGGCACCGTGGCCGTCGAGTCCCCTTGGAGAGCAGGACGTGAAACCCGTGCTGCACGACAGCGACCGAGAGGAGCTTCAGAACTCCAGCAACCTACAGCAGCAACAGCGACACCCTCACCTAGCGCACCAGCAGGCGCATCACGACGCCAGAGCATGGCGAACCAGCACAGCCACCACGCACATCCCCGGTATGGCGACGTCTGAGGGCCAGAGCCTGGTGTATTCCCAGTCCGGCTTCGGTCTGATGCCGGGGGGAGAGCAAGGGGGGATGCACCACCACCCCCTGCGGGATGACGACCACCACAGCCACAGCCCGCACCTTAGCGAGCACGGAGGTGGCCCTGGGGCCCACCAACAGTCTCTCTCGCACCATCACCAGCACGGGGGCCATCAGGACCAGTCAGACGAGGACACACCGACCTCAGATGAGTTGGAGCAGTTTGCTAAGCAGTTTAAACAGCGGCGCATCAAGCTGGGCTTCACCCAGGCGGACGTGGGTCTGGCTCTCGGGACGCTGTACGGAAACGTCTTTTCTCAGACCACCATTTGCAGGTTCGAGGCTCTTCAGCTCAGCTTCAAAAACATGTGTAAACTCAAGCCCTTGTTGAACAAGTGGCTGGAGGAGGCGGACTCCACCTCGGGGAGCCCCACCAGCCTGGACAAAATCGCGGCACAGGGGAGGAAAAGGAAAAAGAGGACCTCCATCGAGGTGGGCGTTAAAGGGGCTTTGGAGAGCCATTTTCTCAAATGTCCAAAACCTGGAGCGGCGGAGATCAACTCGTTAGCGGACAGCCTGCAGCTGGAGAAGGAGGTGGTGAGGGTTTGGTTTTGTAACAGGAGGCAGAAGGAGAAGAGGATGACGCCCGCTGGGGGACAGATACCAGGAGGGGAGGACATGTACGGGGACACCCCTCCTCACCACGGAGGACAAACTCCTGTGCAGTGACCTATTATGAGCCAGGAGGGATAAAGAAAAAAAACCCTCTTTCTTCGTTTGATTCTCTGTGCTGGACCGCTCGGAATCGAACCTTTAAATGTTGGACCCACGGACACACAAAGTGGGGATATACCTACAGTGGCACCCAAGCACTAAAAATACGCAGAGCTGTATGGAGAGGGTTCACGCTGCGGAACTGCCAAGCAAATTCGGGAGATGGCTGGTGTGTGTGTGTGTGTGTGTGTGTGTGTGTGTGTGTGTGTGTGTGTGCGTGTGCGTGTGTGCGTGCGTGTGCGTGTGTGTGCGTGCGCGCGTGCTAACCAAAAATCACTGATACGAAATGCTTTTCTTTCTACAAAGGTGCACATGTGTGTCATTCGTGTCATTAAAGAGAGGCAGAGTGGAGGTGACCGCAGGGGGGAAACAGAGCAAAGCTGCGGGCATCAAGTCGCAGTCAGTGTGGGTAAATAAACGCCATCTTTCCGTCATAACAAAAGCAACAGGGGTTCCTCGCAGAGGCTGAAACAGCAGCACCTGCGAACATTTCAAGCCAAAACGAACCATTATTATTATTATTATTATTATTATTATTATTATTATTATTATTGAGTCATGAAGTCATTTTCCAGTGAATTTTATCATTTATGAAAAATCAAAAACCATGATTTAAATATATTAGAATAAAATCATTCTGTAATAAGAATTTTAATTGTGATGATATCAATAATAATAATAATGATAATAATAATAATAATAATAATAATAATTCGTTACCATAGAGACTGGCTCACTTTAATGCTTTCCCTGCGCCTGTTTACAGTGTGTTTTTGCTGTTTGTTATTTCTGTACTTTTTCCAAAATGCTGTGATAAGAAAAACCGAGCCTGTCCGGCTGGAACACTCAAAGCTATCCAGCCCATTTTTTTGCCTTCCTTTCCTATGAAGAGATAAAAGAACAACAACAACTAGTGATGAATATCTATCCTGGTACCAGCTCTGGCCGCAGCGGCTACACTACTGTATGACTCATTCATTGACTGACGAGACGATCTGTGGGATGTATCTCCATTTGTATGGCTTCGTTTGTTTGTATACTTGTTTTTCTCTGTCCGTCTGTGCCAAAAACACAAACACAGACACGTGTTCTTGTGCCACTTAAATCCTGTGATAAATAACCAGACCTGTGAGGGGTGGGGTGGGGTGAGGGTGGGCAGAGTGGGGGTGGGGATCCACGAGTTGTTGGAGGTTAATTCTCTGGATAAATTCTCCAGAAGAAGAAGTAAAAAAAAAAAAAAAAAAAAAAAAAATCAAATCAGAAACTCAGATGCAGCTAGAAGATGTGTGGTTGTGAAAATTGTCTGGATAGAAAATAATGTTCTGAGAAATATCCAGGAGAGCCTTTCTGAATGTAAAGCTGGGGAAAAAAATGTTTAATTTCTTTCATGAGAAATCCAGGAGAACATTTCACATAATGTTTAATAAGACTAATAATTATGTGGCGTTTCTGCATTATTTAAAGCTGCATTTCGTGATCTAATTTATTGACGATGAAAACTCCTCAAATCATTCAGCTGAATTTGAGTTTCTGAGGGGAGAAAAATATACAAAACCAAAACAAAATAGTATTGACCTGAAATCTGTGATCAAACGAAGAGGAAAAGAAATCCACGATTGCACAATTTCTAAATGCTTTTTGTCATTAAATCGTATTTGTTTTCTATGATATTCTAGTCTTTGCATGTTTTTTAAGCTCCTGGAAACTCTAAGATCATTGGAATCTTTTTTTGTGGGGGTCTGTTTATGCATTATTATTATTATTTTTTAAATTATTTTTAATATTGTTATTATTTCTATTTGTTGTTTAAATCGTCCTCCAGCTGCAGTGTTAAATAACGTTCATATCCGGGACTATGCTCCGTCAATGAATGGCCTCAAATTTTAAATACGCTATATTTTAATCTAAGTAACAATTACAATAAAAACATTTTTTAAAAAAAAGTAAAATATCAATTCATGCATTTGCTGCACAGCAGAGGAGGAGCATTGAAGATAAACAGCAGGTGATGTCATCCACTGTAAATGTGATTTATAGGGGCTCCTGCCTTGATTTAGTGATAAAATAATCATGTATTTTCCTAAAAAGAAGGGGGAAATCACGTGATTAATTTCAGATATGTAGCTTCTGTCTGCATAGCAACAATGATTTTTTTTTTTTTTAAAGAGCTCGTAAAAATCTAGATTATCGTCAACAATTAGCAAAGAGGCCTGTGACGTGTTCATGTGGGATAGAGACGCGTGAGCTGCGGGTTCAGTAATTTGTAATTAATTCTGCTCAGTTGTGTTTTTGGTCTAATTTCACCTCCTGGAGACTGGAGACATCTTGAGAACGTCTTCTTTCTGTAGTTCTCATCTCGTGTCAAATATTTCACAGGCTGATCGTTGGCAGATCAGAAATATGCGGTTGTCGCCACCCAGCGGATGTTCGTGGGACAGCAGGCTCAGGTTGAATCGAGGGCATTACATCACTTCCATTAAATTAGGATTCTATATTATTTATTTTTAATGCGAGGCTCATATCTAATTTTACCTTATACTGAGGAACCTATGGGAGTTTGTCCTCTGTGTTTTTGTGGGATTTTTTTTTTTACATTTTTAAGGTTATTTTTTAATTTGTATATTCACAATTCTTCCAGCAGGGCTGTGTTTTGTTATTGAGTTGAAACAGCATTTATAACCTCACCTTGGGAGTTATTTTGAGTTGGATCTGTGCTGTTGACTTGCCAAAAATGTTGATTTACTATTTTTTTTTTTTTTTGGAATGTTGTTATTTCTTTTTTTAAGGAATTTTCCTAAAATAACTCTCAGAGTAAAAAAATACTCCCAGAAACTACAAAAGAACAGTTAATGATGACGGATCTGAGTTGTAATGATGATTTAGAGACTTTTTTAATTGAGTGGCAACAGCCTCGCTGATGACTCAGTTTTATTACACAACTCCAAAATCACAAAATGGTGTTTAGAAGGCTGCACAAAAACAATAATAATGACATTAATTTAATCTGAAGACAAAAAAAGAGAAAAAGTGACAAAATTATGTTTTAATTCAGTCCATATTCAAACCTTGCAGTGCCGGATTGGACGCACCGGTAATTGGTCAAAAACATAAATAAACATGCTGAGATCGATGCAAAAAAAGTTGATTTCTATTTTTATCAGACTGCTTTATTTTTTTATTCTTACTCACTTCTCAGTCACCACGACTGCAACAGTTTTGCATTGACCTCAAATTGTGGACGGTTTATTGAGGCTTTTCTGACCCCTCAAGTTTTTCCTCAATCCCAAAAAGAGTGCTGCTCTATTACAACCGTGTCAGTGTGGTTGAATCTTGATCAAGCGCCGTCTAAACAAATGGATCAGGCGTTAACAGGCTTCCTCTCAAATGGCTTTTTATTTCATTTTCTCCTGACTAAACAATTAGGCTTTTATTTTGTAATCTGAACAGTTTTAGAGAGCGAAATAGTATGCGCGTTTGTTTGTTCTCCCTCTGTGTGTGTGTGTGTGTATGTGTGTGTGTGTGTGTGCTAAGCCAGATCTAAACCCCTCTCTCTAGAGGACCCTGTTCCTTGGATTCTGTCCTATCAGCAGGCGACCATCTGCCCTCCTCCCAGTCCTCACGCTCCTACAGGCATCCTCTGCATTATTCATATTTTTTTTTAACACAATCACACACACACACTCACACATTCTCTCTCCACTGCACACAATGTCCCATTTCACACACGCACACGCAACTCTGACACTGTATGTCACCTCGGACTCACCAGAGATGCTTTACACTCTGGTGTCATTGTCTGCTCTGAATTGTCGCCTCTGTCTTGTGGTGAACGGCTCTCTGAGGGATTCTGGACAATGGTGGCACACATGTGTGCAGCCGGAGTCATCAACTATCCTTCATCTGTCCACCTCGTGCCCTTTTCACTCCCGAAAACCAGCGTTCCATCTCTACAGCAGTGCCTCCACAACTTGCTTTCTCTCCGTCTTCTCCCCATGTAGAGCTGCAGCACAAAGCAAAGGGCAGAGAACTAATCCTCCAGCATTGTTGGGTGGGCTTAGCATTGTCATATGGTAGCAAGCACAGAGGGAGAGGGATTATGAGAGCGATATATGCCAGGGTATACCCACCTCTGAGCGCTGATATTTCTGCAAAGACATCCTTTCTTCTGCAGGTAAAAAGTGATTTTATCACATCTTTGAAACGTCGTACACAAGAAGTACAGCCAGAAGAAAATACCACAGCTCTATTTAATGAAGTATCAGGAGTAATCCATCATCATACAGCGTTTGATCTCTAGCTATGATACATTCATCAGACTTTTTTTCCAATATTACACAATATTGTCTTTTATCCAATGGTTTTATATATATATTTTCTCTTATTTACAATGTGATGAGACACACACACACACACACACACACACACACACACACACACACACACACACACACACACCAAGAGACAATGAAATATGGCTTCTACAGTTACTGAGAGTTACTCCACCACCTGACTGTTGACCTTTGACCCCTGCCCACAGCCACTGATCTGGAAATGGTTGTGTAATTGACAAGTGTACAAGAGAGAAAGGAGACACCGCGATCAGCTGACCTCTGCCTGCTGATGTGGAGTTTCATCCCAACATTTTTAACTGACACGGAGCTCTGCAGAGGAGGAGTGTGGTCATGGGGGGGGGGGGGGGGGGGTGAAGATGAAGGCTACGGAGGGCCGGGGAGGTCACAGAGGGAGGAAAATATATATATGCAGAGGCCGCGAGATATAACGTCTTACCACAGTTTGATTCATTTGTGGCCACAGGATAACTTGTACCCACGCTTTGATCAAACAGTGGCCACAGGATATAGGTTGTTCTCAGTTTGTTTAATTTGTGGGAAACAATTGGCCCCAAAACATTTGTCCTCTCTTGCAGTGGCCCCTCCAGGCTCTGTAATACATACATAATATTTTACAATGAAGACACATTTTTGGACTTGAACATTGAACATTCACCAAAAACAGAGGTCTGAAAATGTAGACATGCAAGCAACGACTGGCAACGTGAAGATATTTTTGTTTGTTGGAATTCACAAAAGTCAACAGTCAACAGAAGTCAAGGAATCTACATTATTGCACATACATACATACATACATACAAGCATATATACAAACATATATATGTATGTATGTATACATATATGTTTACAGATATATTTTATATATATATATATATAGCTATAGAGATATATATCTATCTCTATATATCTCTATAGAGATAGATATATGTAACCTGGACCCTAATGTGTAAACAAGATAAACTGTGCAAAATAGATAAAGACTATAATAAAATTGAGCATATCCAAGATAATAAATAATACAGCTGAAAAACATTAATAATATTAATAAATAAATATGACATATAAAAACATAAGTCATATGCTGGCACTGGTAGAAAGTAAACAGCTGTCAGAGACGTTCTCATAAGGCAAAATCTGTCTTTAATTTCTCGTCAGTCCATCGAATCTTTCCTTCTCCTCTCACTTCCATGTAACAGGCAAGCAGGGTTCTTTGTCAGATCAGTAAATTCTTGGGCATCATCATGAATCCTTGCCAAAAGAAATAACATAGGACACAAGACTGCCTCTTCACAACCCTGTGTCCTTTTACTACTTCTCCCATCTGTGTTATCTGTATGTGTGTGTATGTGTGTGTATATATATGTGTGTGTATATATTTATATATATATGTATATTTAGATATACACACACGTGTGTGTACATATATGTATATCCATATATGTGTATATATGTATATATACATACACATATACATTTATATGTACTTTTACATGCACATATATACGTGTATATAAATATATGTATACATATATAAACACATATACATACACACATATGTATATGTATATATGTGTGTGTGTATACTGCTACATCATATGCTACATGTTTTCAACTCATAATGGTGCAGCACCTTTACTAGTCAAGCCTGATGGATGCTGCCTTCATTAGATCTCTAATTTAAAAATATCATCTTAAATATTTCAGCAAATCTTCACTTTGTGAAAGGAATCTTGTCACATAAACATACATTTTTAGCAAGGGTCCCTTTTTTTGTTGATTGTAGAGGAAAGGGAGAAACACTGTAAATGAACCCACACCATGACCCGCTTCCTCTGAGTGACGCTGGCGTGATGTGGGTGTGTTACAGATGTGACACGTCCTTGACTTGCTTCCATGGCACACAGAGTTTATTTTGTAAAGCCTGAGCTCTCAGGTTTTTGGGATTTATGAAGACAGCAGTTACTGGAACCGGTGCGGTTATTGACCTAGAGTGCAAGAGAGGAAGGCCCCCGTTTAAGCATCATTGGAGGTGGTGTGTGCATTTGCTGAATGACAAACACACAGCCACGTTACAAATTACATGAACCTGCTTATGTTCTCTTATGGTGTCGCTTGACTATTTTCTTGAGATCCTTTGCCTTGATTCAGCGGGGGAAGAAGTGCGTGCGAGCGTGCGTGTGCGTTTCAAAAATTTAACTGACAGAGAAAATAAATCAGACATTCTCTCACAGGCTCCATTGGCAACAGGTTAGTGTGGCTGACAACCAACAAACATCCAACTTGAGGGAACATACCAACTTTTTTGGGAAAAATATTTATTTTCTGTTCCCTCCAGACCCAGACGAGGAGATAGATACCTTTCTGTCCTGCGTGGGGGCAGTAGAGACCCACAGAGACCAGCTAGTTAGCTGAGCATAATGAATGGTAATGGTTGGGGAGCTTAGCTTCCAAAACTTCCTGGTCTGTGTATGCTGGTTTGAATAGGTAAGGATAATTCTCATCCTCCCTGCCAAAGTCGGCCATGATTAATAGGAGTCGCTCTTCTTGTCATTAGCAAGCGTGCTGCAATAAATCACTGCGCCCAGTCAGAAAAGTAGTTCTGGCTACACGTCTGATCTCTGATATTAAGACCTCTCGTAATTTAAAATGATCTCCTCAGCAAAGTAATACACAACCCTACTTCTTTGTATGTGATGATTTTTGACAGAAGCAAGATAACCTGCCCACCCGCTACCATTCATTATGCTAAGCTAACTAGCAGTAAGCTGGTCTCTGTGGGTCACCAAACCCTAATACACCCACAGAGGAGAGAAGGGTCTCTGTCTTCTTGTCTGACTAAATCATGTCTGGGTAAATAAGTATTTCCCCCAAAAAGTTGTGCAATTAAGAATTCGCCAGCTAAAGAAAAGAGATAACACGATCAACATGAAGGGAGACAAGCGGCATGAACCAGCCATGCGCCGTCCCATTAGACGCCTGCTTCATCTGTTTCTCCATGATTGTTTGACTCGCTCGAAATGCTTGAATGTACGTACAATAAATACATGATAAAACGCGGGCTAATGAATCAAACTCATCTCTTTTCTTTCTTTCTTTTTTTTTTTGGTTAAGTAATTACCTTTCAAAAGACAAATGCTTGTCAAAAGTGCTTTTGGGAGATTTCCCATTCAGCTTTACGTTAAACTGTACGAGGGGACAGGAATCAAAGGACGGGTGAGATATTAAGGTGACAATTTGGTCATCACCCACAGTATTTACACCATATGACACAATGATCTAGTATGTGCAGGCTATCTATACTATTTATACACGTATATATATATAAAAGTATATATATATATATATATATATATATATATATATATATATATATATATATATATATATATATATATACTCATATATATGCATATTCAAATATTCTATCTATCAAAGGTCTGGGTGTATATTTACACTGATTTGTTTTCATCCACATAAATACTGTACAGTTTCCTACATGTCATCGATACAAGGCGTTAAATTAGTCAACACACACGCAAGGCAGGGTGGTGCGGTTCACTACGAGGGACAACAGGGGTCGCACGCACACTCACACACACACACGCACACACACGATTGCCAAGGCAGTGTGTCGACACATACGAGTTGTGGCTGCAGATGACCTTGTGGAGGAGTTTCTCAGCAGCGGCGTCATTTACTCCTGTTTTCTTTTTCCTATTTACTTCACACGCTGTCTTCCTTCCTTTCCTCTTTCCATCACTCTCTCTTTTTTCCTCCACAACAGTGTGCAGGTTAAACCTCAACTTAGCGAGCGACACCTAAAAGGACTCCCCGATCATAGTCTGTTCTCAGAGGTAGGGGGCGTGTGCACAGGTAGGGCTGGTCTCCTACCTGTGGTGTGCGTATACGCGTGTAGCTATGTGGTGTCAACTACATTTGTTTTGTTTTGTCAACACTTGGGCTGGTCAATTTCAGAGCACTCCGTGTCCATGTCCGAGTCATACAACGAGTGGCCTGTGGGGTCGCTGCCAGGTGACGGCGGGTCTTGCGGTGTCTGAGTGTGGGATGTGTGTGAGTGTGTGTCATCCTGGAAAGTGTCCGTGCGGGAATAGAGGCCCAGGTCGGGGAGCTTAGAGGGAGAGTCGCTGCCCTCCGAGATGTCCTTGTAGCGAAGGTCCTCCAGGTCCACAAACCACTCGGGCCAGAATCGCCGGCGAATACGCTCACAGTACATGGCCAGGTTGATCAGCTCACCTGGGAGACAGACAGACAGACAGACAGACAGAGAGACAGACACACACACACACACACACACTGCTCAATCACCATTGGCCATTGGTGACCAGAGCCAACATTAAGCTAACAGTTTTCAGACTCAAGGTGAAGAGATCTAGAGGTCATGAGACAAAGACACTATAAATACTGCATTGCAGTGATATGTCTGCGATGTGTGCCTGTCACAATGACCTCCACCTTTGAGCACCCAAATCACCACCAGGTCCTCCTTGAGTCCCAGTGGATGTTAGTGCTGAATTTGAAAAATAAAAATAGCCGTCCTGAGCTACTGCGTGAAGGATAATGTGATGGAAGGATGCCACCACGGTTTAATACGCACTCTGACTGCCATGGCAAAAACCGTGGCTCTTTGGCGTCGCCATCAGTGAGCGTGTTTGGTAACCAGGGTACAAGACCAGTCTGGGGAACTACTCTACCTTCACTACAGACAACCAAAAAAACCTGTCTCCAACTGTCTCCTGTGTGGGAGTCAGAGAGAAGAAACAGATCCACTATACAAAATCAGAGTGATATTTAAGACCTTTCTCCAAATTCTTCAATTTTTTTGAGTGAAACACTTTTTTCAACCCTCAATTTATTTCTTACATACAGGAACTGTCAATCAAGCTTGAAAAGGAAGGCTCTTAATGTGTGAGAAAAACATTTGTGCATGAAGAACATTTCATGAATGATGTTCACTGACCTTCACATGCTTCCAAACAACATGAGATGGTGGTGACTGCTTTGCATAAATGTAAAACATAAATTCTATACACCCAGGATGGTATTTTAAGAGAAACGTGCTGCTATCAGGATCTTAAATGAAGGAATGGTTTTTCGTACGAGAGGCAACATAAATCCCATCAAGAGCTTAACGCCATCATGTCTGGGTCTCTAACGTCATCTGGAGATGGTTACAACAATGAAAGTGATGCGAGCAGCAGAGGAGAGGACGCGAGGCCACAACGACAGGTCAACAACAACAATTCTATCTATTGCATGTTGTCTGAATTGAGTTTGGATTTGATCAGCTGCAATACGAGCGGATGGATCTAGCCTGATCTGAACCGGTTCCCTGCTGGAGAGTCTAATCTCAATGGGCTCACCTTTGATCAGCTGCTCCGGTCGTGTCCCTGGTAGCGTCCACATAGCCGGGGCCAGGTGACTGAAGACTGCAGCGTCTACTGTTGAAAGTTTAGAGCCCATGAGGTACTTCTTATCACCTGAGACAGTGAACGAGACGATGCAAACACTGTTATCATTCCCCCTGCCTGTGCAAATCATACACACACTAAATGTAGCTGACTGTAATGCTTAATTTTACCACCAGAGGTCAGTATTGTACATCCCTGCCTTTTCATGCAGCCCCTTCTAACTCTTGATGCTAGCAATGACAGCTCTGGCCTATAAGATGTTGACTAGAGGAACGAAGTGAGTGTAACTAAACAGGCTGCGATCAGTATATATGATTATATAATCTAATAATATTTCTCCTATGTTACCCAGCAGAGTGGCTAGGGTGCGCATGTCCTTCTCCATCAGGGCATAAACCTCATCTTTGGAAAAGCGTCCGATCCCGTGGCCGTACATCTCCCTCTTCACAATCCCGCCGGTCACGTGACTCAGGATCCACTTGAGTAGGTCACTCAGTGGTCCGCTCACAGCCAGCATCTTCTGTGTCTCTTCCAGGTTGTCCACCCACTGACAGTACGCTATTGTCCTGTAACAAACACAAACACACACACACACATAAGGCCGTAGAATTAATATGAATACACAGCTGCTACTACAGGAAGATGACGCAGGAGTAGGAGGCTGATGATGAGGAGGAGGAAGAGAGTTCAGGGGCTCAGAATTTCTCAAACAAAATCCTAAATGCTGCATAATAAAGTGAAACTAAGGCAATAAAAAAAAATCAAATTAACTTAATGATGTGGAGAGACAAAAAAAACAACACAAGTTCATTTCATGAAATAAGCTGAAATTCAGAATTACAAAGAATGTTTTCCAGCAAATTTTTTCTATTTCTAATTCTTCTGATTTTGCAGATAATATTTTTTTTAAAGTTAAAACAATACATTTCTTTCTAAACTCCACATAACAGAATGAAACAGCTATTGGAAGCTTTTTAAATGTCAGTGCCATCAGCTAGAACTGGAGCCCTGACGTCATATCATAAAAATCGGTTGGAACGCCACCGGCCCCTCACCAGTAGAAATGCTCCTCCACCATCTTGGTGATGGCGCGGGACATGGCCCTCTCCTGCAGCGTCAGGCTCTTGTTGAGACTCACGCCAAGCCTCTCCTCCAGGAAGTCGATGATGAACTCTGAGCCACACACCTGCTCCTGGTTGTACTCTATCCATGGCATCTTCCCTTGGGGTGACAGCTTCCCATCAAAGTAGTTCTGGAGGAGAGGGAGGAACCAGGAGAGGAGGGAGGACAGCGGTGAATGAGGGAGGGGGTGAAGCGGATGTTAACAGGAGAGATCGCGGTCGGTGTCTGGTTTCGGGAGAATTGAGTTGGGTCAAGAGAAAGCATTTTAATGAATAATAAATCACCCTTGTGCGAGTGATTGTAGCTACAAAGAGATTTGATAATCATCAGCAAGGATTTTAAGGACAACTGCAGTATTTTTCAACCCATTTTCCAGTGTTTTGGGGTCAGAATATGTTAGTTCAAGTTAAAAAATACAGACATTTTCCTTCACCAGAGGTTAGCAGGTATTTGGAGTTTGCAATCCAAAGTAAATGAGTGAAACTACCTGGTAGGGCAGGTCCACCATGCGGAGGTAGGTCTCCGTCTTAAGGCAGAAGGGGGACAGGGACGGGATGCCTGTTTTGGGCCTGGAGAACTGGTGGAGTATGATAGCGTCTTTAGAGTTCAGCTCTTCCTCTTTTCTGTGTGGAGAGAACGACAAGGATGCAGAACGAGAGGATGGACGGCGTCGACAACAACAAACCTGCTCACCTAAATCTGTCCAGTCACAATAAGTTTACAACATCTAATTTCAGAGGAAAACTTTAGGATTGACATAGAAAAAAAACTCAGAGAAAAACAAACAAACTTCAAATTTACTGATTGGAAACTTTCCTGACAACTGTATTTCAGAGCAACATCAAACATGGCCGCCCTTAAAGGTACTGATATTTTGGTGTTTTGACACACAATTAGATGTTTACACGTACAATATGTGATGTACTTTTATAAAATCTCTGATTGTAACAATATGAGCAATTTAACAGATACTTGAATGACTAGTTTTGTTTTGTTTTTTTTAGCTAATATTACAGCCCCCCCCCCCCCCCAAAAAAAACAATGATTGAATTCAGAAACCTCCAGTTGTAGAGTTCAGAGCCGTCTTGAACGCAACACAAATCTGGAATAAACCTAGAATATCAGCTTGGTCCTTCAAAATAAAAGAGCTTTATCTTTTTTGGTTTATATGGTTCGTAACCCTTGTTCACTAGGCCTTTCATCAAATTAGTCCGAATACAAATTAAGTACATTTGCGTTCAAGCAGTAATTGTTGCACTGGAATTCAGACGAACTTGAAAACAATGCACTGCGAGGTAAGTGAGTGGATCAGCAGAGTCAGAGCACCATATTTTTCTCCCTGGAGCCACTAACAGTTTAAACGTCTCCAGGGAAACCATTTAAATAAACCTCTTGTCCTCCTAAGTGACATTTACAGGTTTCTTAGGTTTAAGCTACAACTGTGGTGACGCATTGATTGAATAAATCAAGTTACTGTGATTGACTGGGTATATAAAATGATCCACAAGAGAAGCCCTCTGACTGTCCTTAACTGATATTCAGCCCTGGGCTCTTTGCGCTAGCCGAGGGAAAGCCACTGTGTCGCTGTAATTAGCTCCACTCCTCTGGAAGATCAGCTTGTTTTCACATGGACGCTCCTGGGAAAACCTGCCAGTCCACAATAAGCAACAAACCCATGTGGTCACGTGCAGTACACCATGTATAACAGTGGATGTAGCAATCATTACTGTGGCGTAAATATCAAGTGCAATCTTGATTATAAATCGGTTCTTTTACCGATGAAGCTGGTGAGTTTCAATATCAGCAGTTGATTGAATTATAATAAAGTAAAATATCAACAACTGAAAAACTTCTTAGAACATAAAATATTCTACACAAGTCATCAGGGCGTTTCACACTGCGCTTAGCCCCAGGTTAACAGCTCCCTTAGCCTGAGGCTAACAAAGCTTTCACACTGGCACATTCTAAATTAGGCTAACCTTGACTTTAGCCCCGGGCTTACTGCAGGTTAGCCCTGACTTTTTAGGGTTATCCCCAGAAAATCAACTAAGCTGAGGGATAGCGGCTGCCAGTGTGAAACAGGGCTAAGGAAAGAAGTAGAATTTAATCATAGTCCTTTTTTTGATATGTCACCACTTTGTGTTTACATTCATGTGTAACAGCCAGTGCTCACCTGCTAGTTAACGCAGCAGGGCATTGTCATGTCTGGGAAAGAAATTAAAAGATCAAACCAGTCGCAGGCTGAAATGACACTGTGTCTTAGTTAGAGAGGTCCATTCAAAATGAACCCGCCAGAAAATGGCGGAACATTTTTTTAAAAAAAATATAGTTAACCAAGCTAACGTTAGGCTATAGAAGAGCTACAACATGGATGTATGACTTCAACATCGCTCAACCAGCTTTGTGCTTCTTCTGTTTTCCATGTGAAGATGTTTAGAACTCTGCAGCTACTTTTTTTAGCAACTGCAGTTTGTAATTCCCCAAAAAAATCTTCAAAATTCCTATTTTGTGCGATAGAAAAACAACAACAACAAAAATCAAAACAGCTTAAGCTAGCGTTAGCCATTGTCCTTATGTCAGGAAGAAAACTGGCTGACTTTGGGACACAGGAAGCGGATGTTCCACAATGTTAACGCACTTCCGGGTGTTCTGCCTCATCCCTGCACCCCTCGGCTAGCTCGTCTCTAGGCTGCGTCCGAATTGCCGAGTGGCAACCTAGACCTACTGCTACACCGCACAATTCAGACACCCTCGAAGATTGGTGGTGAAGCACGACCTCTGCTGGCAGATCACAGACACCGCAATTAGGTAGACAGAACCAACGAAAGCCCCACCTGCTGGCCTGACTGTCGTACTGCACCCCACTCAGAGCGGACCCGTCATTCATTCTCTATTGTTAAGCACATTAACGCACATGTACAGGTGTGTTCACACGCCTTTAGTCATCAACAATGACTGTAAATGTTGGTGCTGTATAAGAATGGGAGACTGTTGGTGGCCCAAGTTCGCTTGTCCACAAGTTTTTAGGGGATGAGGAAGAAGTCCGCGGTGCATTGTGGGCCATAGGTTGCACCGTAGGATGCACCTGAGACGACCTACAATGTGGGCGTGTTTAGGCTGGAATTTAGGTTGCGAAGTAGGTCGCTACTGGGGCCAGTTGTGGTTTCGGACAGCCTACGTTGTAGCAGTAGGTCGTAGGTTGCCACTTGGCAATTCGGACGCAACCCAGATGCTACGTCCACTCTTTTACACAGCCGGTGGCGGTGTAGCTGTCCGGGCGGTGAAGTGCTGAACCGCAGAGAGAAGAGACCCGGGGAGCTGTTCAGTGCACCGCGGTGCTGAAATACCCGCTAACTGATGGAGGGCTTTTTGGCGCAGTAACCTCATGATTCACGCAAAAGGCGATCAGATTAAAAACCGAGGACGTTGAGAGACGTAGTGAAAAGTAGAAATATTTCACGACCAAACGGCACTAAATTGCAGCCGGAAAGCAGTGTGATGATCGTGTTACTGCAGTTCCGCCGTCAATATTGACTCCACGAATACAGCGGAGCCTCTAATGTCACTCTTATAACCGCTGACATAAAACCGATATTATTTTGCCACTCAGGATCAAACGTGTTGGTTTTTTTCACCTCCAACCACCACGGCTGAGGTTTGTCAACAACAGCGGGCCTGTACTGCAGGTAACTGGGCATTTGAAAGGACAAACACCCCCCGGCTGTGTCTTCACCGGCCGATGCATCGTCCACCTCATCTAATAATGACAATTACTTCGTTCAAAACAACAGTGATAACCTGGCCGTGAACTCATCAATACTGCCCCCCCCCCCCGACCTGCGCGTCAGCACGCATGACAACCGCCTGACAATGAGCTGCAGCCTGTCAATCAAATATTAGAAATCGTGTTCGTGTTCCTGGCTGCTCTGAAATTAAGGAAGTGTGTGTGTGTGTGTGTGTGTGTGTGTGTGTGTGTGTGTGTGTGTGTGTGTGTGTTTATTTGCGGGGGGTTGGTTTGTGGTGGTGGTGGTGTGTGTGTGTGTGTGTGTGTGTGTGTGTGGGGGGGTGTTCGTTACATCACAACCACCCACTCACGATTCCATATTCTCCACCGACTCCGCTCTCACCCCGCCCAACCTGACGAGCTTAAGTAATGTCAAACACAAAAATACAGCAGACCCGGTAATGACAATAACAACAGAGGAGGGGGGGCCCGTGGGTGGCCTCTGCAGCTGGAGTCCCCCCCCCCCCCCCCACCACAGCCTGTGTTTCTCTTGTTTTTACCTGATGGCCAACAATTCGTGCAGCAAATAAGCAGCAGCAGCCAGCAGAGCCCCTCCGGTCAAATACAGCGTTTTCCGCCACCACGAGTCCGAGCCCAAAGCGGACATGATCCCGCCGTAGTCCTGCACCGGGTAGGCGATGATGTACCCATAAAACGAGAGCTGCCCATCAAAGCCTAGCAGGCCGGAGGAGAAGCTCTGGTTCTGGCCCAGATCAACCACACACGACCGCGTCCAGGCGAACCCGACGCGCCAGCACATGCTCTCTGTCTGTGGCCACTTTCCGCCTGACTTTGGCAACTCGGGACTTCATCAGCGGGGGCCTCATGGATGCTGAGTGGTCCAGCTGCCGGGCGACTGAGCGGGGAGCAACCCACTGGACAGAGGCACCCCGCCTGGAGCGTGTCCCCGCAGCGGGGTCGACATCCTCCGCAGCCCTCACGGAGCTCGCTGCTTGTAGCCTTCCTCCCTATCTGCTTCAAGTCAGACAGAACAACCAACTCAACTTCCGATGAGGACCTTCAAAATAAAACGAATGTTTGTAGGCTTGTCGGTGAAAGTTAAAGCCCAGGAGCAAAAGACTAACCCATTCTGGTTTTACATAAACTTGAAATATTTTTACTCCACAGCGAAGGGTACTACTACTACTACAACTTCTTCTGTGTGATAACCTTCTGTAACCACATCTGTAGAAAGTGAAACATCTGCAGTTGGTTATTATATTTATGCTTCTCAGCCTGTGCACACAGTCTATATGTATCATCACTATTGGTCTATCTGTTGTTTTTTAGCTGCATTAACTCGCATATTTTCCTGCTATCAAATTAGTCAAGTTCCAGCCCTCCTGGGGCAGTAC
Source organism: Aulostomus chinensis (assembly GCF_037954235.1). Taxonomy (NCBI): domain Eukaryota; kingdom Metazoa; phylum Chordata; class Actinopteri; order Syngnathiformes; family Aulostomidae; genus Aulostomus; species Aulostomus chinensis. The sequence goes on from NC_141339.1 coordinate 18,249,209, forward strand.
ACCAATGACTGCTGGGGCGACGGAGCCTTAAGTCATCCAGAAGCTACTTTATGTAGTTTTCAATGTTCCAACCACAATATGAAAGTGAGGTGACTTACCAGGTAAGTATTAAGACAGATGAAGGTTCTTTCACTTGTGGCTCAGAGACCTTTAGTGGACAGGAAATAATGTGGTGCTGAAACCATTAACAGAGACGCTGGTCTGCAAAATGTAACAGTGTCATAACAGTGAAGAGACAGTGTCACAACAAAAAGGCTGAAACAGTGCAAGAGACTTCAGATATTACTACACACATGCGGAACATTTACCCTGACATATCCTGGAGAGAATAGCGCCGTGAGAGGCTTTGTACAGCTCTGCTGACCACTTCTGCCAGTCACGTTATGCCCCTGAGGTAATGGGTCATTTGGGTACTTGATAAGTGCCTAACTTGCTCTTGGTTTTCCTGCGCTGAATGGGCCTGCTCTGCATCAGGGTATTTTATTATGAAGGCGCTGTGCTCCCAGTCGCCGTGCTGCTCTGCCGCTTTACACAAGTGACGTCAGAGGGACTTGCAGGAAAATACATCTACTTTTACTGCAAAGGGACTCCGAGCACTTTTGATTTCTCGGCAGTCAACATCAGTTTGATACACCGTTTTCCCAGTAAGTCTGTTTTAAGTCGTTATCTCTCTGTTATTAAACACATTTCATAACCCCGACATGTAATCCGCTACGTGCCCTTTATTTCCACCACTAGGGGTCCTACTGCATCCTCGGTTGACATTGAAGTTTGGTAAGAGAACAAAACAAGGCTTCAGCAACGGCCGAGGTTCCCCTCAGCTCCTTTCACCGACCTTCCAAACATCAGCTAGAACAACAGCAGTCAGGAGCTTTTGCACACAATACATTTTATTACCATGAATGATCCTCCCAAAATAATAACCTTAATTTTCAAGTAACACTCGATAAAAACAGTTTTGTGTTGCAGCCATATGCAGAAGGAATATTTGGGTGGTGGTGAGTGTGTGTATGTGTGTGTGTGTGTGTGTGTGGGGGGGGGGGGTGAAGCCCTTTTAGTTTGACTCTGACTCAAGTGAACAGCCATGGAACAGATGGAGGCTGCTGAAGGGGAGGAAAGCGCCAGGAGGCAGAGCTCCACAACCCTCAGAAGCTTCACAACTCTCAGAAGCTCCTCCTCTCATGAGATCTGAATGTACCTACACAGTTCAAGTACTGCAGCAAACTCAGCCCCTAAAATACACCTCACAAGAATGGAAAATGTGCCTGTGTTGAAGTTTATCTCTGTAATCAGCAGCTTTTATTTTGAAAGGCTTTCAAGTACCTTCTTTTTTTTTGGTACAAACACACGCACACACGCGCGCAGACACACAGACACACACAACTTTAACCGTGACATCACAAAACATTTACAGGTACGTGCACACGTATACTGCCACCATTCAGTGATTAAATAGATGGAAGGTGAGGGGGACAAAAAAAAGTAAAACCAAAATTTTCATTTGTAATTTAAGATTGTAACTTGCCTTTACTAATAAAAAAAAACCAAAGAAGTAATAATAGGAATGGTAATAAAAAGAATTTGCAGCAGGCAAACAATCGTGACAGTGGCACTTTTCATCTGAAGCACAAATACGAAGCTAAACCAGCTCATGATTTCCATCTGATTGAGCAAAAGGATGAAAGAGAAATGATAAAGTAATAAGACTATTTACAAAGAGAGGAATCATGATTTAAAAACAGGAAATTCAGTTGAGAGAGCAGTCACCAACTGTTGGGAAGAGTCTTGATGGGGGGGGGGGGGGTCCAATCACATCACAGCCATTTCCAATAGAAGACAGCACAGGATCAAACGGTTGTACTAACAGACATGAGTAAAGAACACTACTGCAGTCCCTGAGGAATGAAAACACGCACGCGCACACACAGAGACACACACACACACACACACACTACTTGTGATCAAGTTTTCTCGACTCCCCTAGAGCTGAAATGCTCGGCTCCTCTGGGATGTTCAAGGACGTCAGGATCATCACGTTTCTGCATCACAACCCTTCAACCCCCACCCCCCAAATTATTGAGGTCCTTTCAAGTCTCGAGCCGAGCAGAGCAGAGCAGAGCGAGGCCTCGTCGGGCTGTCTGCTCTCATGGAGGGGGGGCCGTGATGACATGGCTCCCAGAGTTTTGAGTGAGGATGAGGGGGCTTCTTGGTCAGTTGAGATCTGTGACATCACGAAGGTTGTTCTGTCATCCACCTCTCTGCGTGGCCCCCAGAGGGATGAAGTGGTCCCTCCTCCCCTCGGCTACGATTGGCTGTAGGAATTGCTTTGGTTCCCGTTGGAACTCTGGTCGTTCTCGCTGGAGACAGATGGAGGAAAAATATCACATGTAGGATCCGGAGGCTGTTTATCAGAACGCACACAGCTTTTTCACACAGGCAAATGTGGCACCCATTTGCTGAGTTCAGTCACCAGTGTGTGTACTACTGCAAGAAGTATCTGCCTGGATAGGCTAGTACATTAATTATAAGCGTAAGTGCAGCATATGTAGCAGGTCTTTTTTTCTTTGTTGTGGTTGAACTGGCTGTCAGAAACAGTGAATATTTCCCATCCATCACCCAACGTTGGAGGCAGGTTTGGCCTCTGTATCAATATCAACCAAAACAGAGTTTCTCCCTGGATAACTGAACCAGATACTTCAGTATGCACGGATTTATGGAGCAAGTTTCTATGAAATTTCCAAGAATCTGTGACTTCATCGATTTCTTAAGATGTTTTTCCAGGCCTGGAATGTCCATTTCCCTGGTTCTCCTCGTCTGGTTGCAAAGCTGCGGCGCTCGTAAGTGTAAACACCTGATGACTGATCACCTTTGAGATGATCCCGGTGAGGTTTACTCGCCAGCCCGTAATCCTGCTTCCTGACACAGACCCTTGGTGAATACATCATGCTGGTCAATATGTAACTGACAGACTAAAAGCTTCAAGGGCCCTACATGCCGACTGGTTTGACATCCAGAGCTACGTCAGGTTTACCTGTTTGGTGGAGGTTTGGGTTTAGGCATCTTGTTCAGTACAGCAGCGATCTCCTTCCTGTCGTCAAAATTTTTCCACTGGTCATAAAGCTTCAGGATGACTCGGATAATCTCCAGGATCTGCTCGGAAAACACACAAACGCAAGTTTCATCCCACAGATTTGTCACAGATATGGAGCTCCATATGTTGTTTTTAACCAGGACTTTCTGGATGTGGGCAGCATCCTGCTGATTTGAGTGTGGAATATGAAGGAGGAGCTTGTTCACATCCACTACAAAGTGATCCTTTATGTGCTCAAACAGCACTTCAACAGGCCCGGCCAATCACTTCCACCACAGCCAACCTCCCTACAACTTGTGCCATGATCAAATATTCCTACATGCACATGACTTATATATGATCAGTCTGTGCATGTATGACGCTGTGAGCTACATGTCTGAAGTCAGCGGCGAGCTGAGCTTCAACTACGACGGCAGTTTTAATGCAGGCGATTATGTTCGTCGTCTGCCTGTTACATGAATTTGGTGATTTTAAATGATTCCAACTAGCTCAACTGCACATACTGAAATGAAAACTGTAGTATTATTTGTAAAACAAATGTCTCCTACTGCAACTTACTTTGTCCATATCCACAGAGAGCTCTGCAAACCACTGCCTGGCGTCTTTCTGTAGCACCACACAGGCCACATGCAGGCAGGCTGGTGGAGGAGACACAAGCTGATCAAGTTACAGCCAGACAGTAATGACACAAAACAGCTGCAGTGAGACGCTCGCGGGAACAAGTCTCACCCAGGGCGATCATGAAGGGAGGGTAGAGCAGACACAAGTCGGTCCTGTAGGTGTCGTTCACGATTCGCCTGGTGCAGACAAACCGCAGCACAGAAACTGAGTGAGGCTCCAACATCTGGTGCGTTTGGATTCTTATTGTCTCATATCACAGAAAGCTACGTACCAGGCTAGCGGGAGCACCATGTCCTCCTGACCCATGTCCTGCACATACTGCAGCAGGGGTCTGTAGGGGTGGTACACGATCAGGCAGCAGTCCTGAAATATCAATCGCATCAACAGTCAAGACAAGCGTCAATCCGAGAAGCCACAATCATACGAGCAGGACAAGTCTCAACCCACCATCAGCTCCAGAAGGTAGAACTCACACTCCAATATCTGCAAGGACACAAAGGGGCGGGGTTGTTCCCAACCAGTCAGACCAGTTCAAGTCAACACATTCTTACTGGACCCATAAATACACAAATCAGTTTGATACAGTGGGCTACTTTTATGACGTGTACAGCAGTTAAAACCCTACAAATTCAGCTACAAGCCCCAGTTTCTGCATTCTTAGCAAGAACACTCTCTAAATGTGTCGGTCACAGCACAACGCTGCTGGTTCAGGTCATATTCCTGAAGGAATGGAATGAGTTAAGCCATTAGTACTCCAGATATTTGTTCCGTAGCATGTGAACAGAAATATTAATGGAATCTTGTAAAGTCTTTAATTAAATTAACAGAACCCACTCTGAATTCATGGGACACCACCCAGCTGGCTACTAAATGTCAATATATGACGTCAACATTTGGAATATTGCCGTTTGTGTGAACATAACCATGTCATGACCTCATGTTCGTATGACGAGCAGCCGTGTCAACATCCTTGTCTGTCCCGACTTCATAAACCGGCAGAGGACAGAGTGCTGTCACGACAGACTCAAGGTGGACATCTGCGATACGGCTGTGACAAAAACAGCCGCAAATGAGTTTTGTTTATTTATTTATTTTTTTAATTATGGACACATTGCGGTTGATTTCTGCATAAAAACTGTCACAATCAGCGCATAAATTCTTCCGTTGACCCATAACGAATTCTAATCAGTTGATGAGTCCAAGCTGACGTATATCAATTGTCTCCAAACATCCCGGAGATGTCCTGAAGAGGAAGATTAACAAATGAGCCAACCGCAGGAAATCATGGATGCAGCTTCCATCATCAAAATCACCAACATCACCACTAGTTTTGACACAAGAACCCTGACAAGTAAACCAGGAGGTTTGACCTGTCCTGCCCCCCCCCCCCCCCCCAATCCTTAATACCGTCTCTAGTGGGTGTATATGAAATACTTCATCCAGGAGTTGCTGCGCAGCGCCAACTCCTTTGCTATTGTGAACCACTCCCTCCTTTTTTGTCACCCCACAGTGGCTCACTATAAATAATTGTTTACACAGTTTTTTGGACAGGCAGTGTGTCAGAACAGCCTTGGTGACGTTGTGGAGATGGCGGCTGAAAACACTGCTGGCAGCGCTCAACACTTGACACCCCAGTGAGAGACGCTGCCCGGTCGCAGATCACCGGGGCTGAAAGCATTCACCGCAGCAAAAACTGTTTTTATAGCCAGAGTGTGAACAATAGCTGTGGAATCCACCGTACTGGTAGACGCTGGAATGGCAACCCTACGACAGAGTATCAGGGGGTTTCAGAATGTACAGCAGCGCAGAAATAACTTAGCAGAGGAAGCAGAAAAACACGGGTGTCCAGCAGATGATCCACCGACAGAGCGTTCACTGGTGTCTGGCTGGTGTCATGTTCACTACATCTGACTTTCATCTCGTCTGTTCTGTTTCAGACTGACGTGCCCCCTCCCTGCTCTCTAACTGTTGCTCTGAAGCGTCTCAGTGGAAACTGCGACCAGTGTATTTGACTCACGTGATTCATTCTGTATGGAAACTCCTTAGGGAAGGCGTAAGAAAATCTTGTTTTTACTGTTTGAAGGGGGGGGGGAGAAAAAAAAGAAATGTTACAATATTATCAATACTGGTGCTATTTTCAGGTCAGGAAAGTGTGTAAGTGAATGTGGTCACGTACACACAGACGTCGCAGCAGAGATCAACCTGGTGTTGGACACAACTCCAAATTCCTGAGAGACACAAGACTGAGATCAGATAATGTACGGAACACGGCACGGCACGGCACGGCACGGCACGCCTCACTGTCACTCTCCTCCAGATAAACTTTATTGAAGCTTTTTGGGCTGTAAATCATGACAAAATGACCCATATCTTGATGATTTAAATACAAAAACAGATTTATGCTAAGTTAAGTTACTTTGGTTGATCAAATTTTTTTGAGCATTTTATATTTGATGCCTTTATTTGAAAGATGAGGTGGAGAGAGAGTGGAGGGATGACGTCCAAAAATCTATTAATGGTAACATGTAAGACTAAAGATAACAATATGTCAAAGAATTAGGAGCCCAGGCAGGTAATGTACAGATATTTTATCAAGCTTAAGCTTGTTTCTGATGCTGAAACTGCCACGTCTAGTGGGAATTCATACCTCAACTTTAGAAGCCAAGAAAACGCAGGTAGGAGCCATAAGAACTGGATCTATGCTTTTTAGGGAATATCTGAAAATGAAGATTAGGTGACAATGACGATCGTGCACAAATGCTCAGAAAAGTACAGCAACAACATTGGCTGATCAGGAAAAGCACCTACTGGCTTAGAGTTTAAATTGGGGATACTGTCAATATGAAGTGACTCAAAATCAATTAAGATGGTTTCATGAATATGACATTCAACCAGGAGTGGTTATCAAAACAAAAAAGGGCAGTCACGTTTTCATCTGTTCAAATAAAAATGCCGGGTGCAGTGAAGCTGTCCGGGGGACAACCATATGTCCAAAGAACAATTAATGACCAAACCCGGTGTGATGACACTAAATTAAAACATTACAGGAACACATCAACTCTCTAACTACTTCTTTACCTTGCATAAAAACGCTTGAAGTACACAGTGGCAGTGGCAATGACCTGCTGCCGCAGCTTCAGATGTTCCCCCAAAGCCTGAATGACTGAAGGAGAGAACACAGCACGAAACCCCTGAGAGTGACTCCAACGCCTCTTGTTACAGGCACATTTTGTGTTTAAAAGAGCAAAAGCACACAACAGCATGTACTTGTTTTCACAAAACAAGTAACAATAATCAACTGAACGAATGTCAATGCACTGTGAGTGATGATTTGTTTAAGATTATGTACATAAAAGCAATTACCATTGGCAAAGAAGATCTGCAGCTTCCAATATTCCTCCTCAGAGAGAAATTTAAGGTCCTTCTGTCGCTCTTTCATTAGATCCTGCTTGTCCAGCACCCACTGTAAACTTTAGACGGTTAAACAGTGTCAGTTTGCAATGCAATTCACCATCAGTTGCGCTGGTTAATCAAACAGTAACGAGCCGAACTGGCGGGTAGCTCCAATATATATGAGTATGCCATTCATGCTTTCTTTGTCTTGAGGAAGGACATAAATTCATGTTTAAAAAATACAATACGGTTTGTAGAATTTTTTTTTATTAAAAGTACTTATATTTACACTGTTGTGCGTAAATATCTATTTTAAATCGTAGTAAGAGTTCCAGGCAGACAGCTAGCCTTCGCAATGCTAACGCAAGGCCCCACAACAAAGACGACGGTGAATAAAAATAAAGACGTAAGGCGTCAATATTTCATTTAAAAAAAGACAACTTACTAATGAGAACTCTGCCAGAAGTTTCCTGCCATGTCGCAGCAGTTGAGGTAGAAGGGACCAATTTAAATAAATATAACTTTCGTTCAAAGAAGTGTCAAGCACAGGGAAAGTAGTTACGCTAAGAAGACATTGGTGTAACGTCAAAAGCCTCCCGGAGAGTGCCAGAGACTAATGTTGGATGCTTCCGCATTTTTGGTTCCGCCATGCAATCTTCTCAAAGTAAAGGTTTATATTTGCTTTGTGATATTTAATCGTCCATTTATTTATTACGCTTCCAATCTTGAGTTTCAATTTCATTTGTAAGAACCTTCAAATAGGTGTCCTATTGCAAAATAAATGATTAAATATTTTGGTGGGTTGATGGATTGATTGAGATGCATGTGTTTTTAGACGCCCCTCCCCACTTATTAATATCTTCTTAATATAAAATTATTTTAAAAATCGTCAAAAAATATGATAAGCAGGGGTGGTTACGTTCATTTTTACCTTTATAACTGTAACATGAATTATATTGTTCTTCACGCCGCTAACTTAAGCTCATATCATTGTGTCTTTTAAAACATTCCTTGACAAAAGCTTGACAGATGTTTGTAGGGACTGTCAGCCCTGGGTTGGGAAGGTTCTACATTCCTCCAGTGATAAGGGAAGGGCTGAGCATATAAAGACCCACCAGCCTCTGAAGGTGTGAGTGACCCAGTGAAAGTTACAGCAGAGGAGCCAACATGAGCCGCAGCCCAGAGAGGATGTCTTCATACCGCCGTCACTTCGAAGGCACCATGGACGCTCCTCTTGTCCTCCAGCTCCGGGTGTCCAGCCCGTCTCCCACCCGCAGGGAGACCCGCTACCGCTCAGCAAGCTACACCCGAGGAAGCAGAACCTTGGGCCGCAGGGCCATCTCCGACAAGTCTCGCCTAACCAGGTCGGTCTGCATCCCTTTCCTCTCACTGTTAAGACTTCCATGAGCAGCGATAGAAGAAGTATTTAGATCATTTACTGAAACACATGCAGCAATGTAGACATACTCCAAGTACTCGACATGACATACTGTAGGTTTTACAGAAATAGAAAAAAAATAACACGATTACATTTTATTTGATAAAAGCTTTGTAATCATGAAGTTTCAATATTATTTGATTATCAATAGTAGAGCACCAGTGCTTTATATACAGGGACACTCAATTCTGATTGAGTATTATTATTTGTTTCATTAAAATGAAAATCCTCCAGCGATTTAGAGAGAAAATAACTGTTGAGAAGGAGCAGGTACGGACTCAGGCACCTGCAGTAAGACCCCAAACTGTTTCCGGTAAGATGGCAAAAGATGAACATTTTGGAAATCACAGGTTTATCTGAAAACAAAAGGTCGTACATACAAAGCCAACCATATAAACCATCCACGGTGTGGCAGATACAAAAGAAAAACAAAACCAAGTATCACCTAATGGAAACGTTATTACTGCAAAACTGCACTTGAATATATTTCTGTGGTTCTGTGTATAGCATGAGTATGGGAACCTTGTGCTATGGAATGTCAATGGGTCTGGGGCCAAAACTGGACTTGGACGCAGCAGCAGTGGAGAACCAGGCTTTCATGATGAACCGAACCAATGAGAGACAGGAGATGGTGGCCCTCAATGACCGTCTGGCAGTGTACATCGAAAAGGTAGGAGTTCTCACACGTCAAAGAATTTGATGTCATTTGTCTTTTCTAAATTTCAAGTTTGTTTGTTTTTTTCTCTTAAACCTCATAAAAAACAATACATGTAAAGAGCAAATTATTGAAATGCAGCGATTCATAACAGAACGATTTCATCTTGTAGTCATCAGGTAGGCCGTCATCTTCCTTCCTGTAGGTTCGTACCCTGGAATCACAGAACAAACTGCTGGAGGCTGAGATTGAGGCCCTGAAGAGCCGCCATGTCAGACCATCGGGCCTCAGGCAGCTGTATGAAGCCCAGCTGAAGGACCTCAACAGGGTCGCTGAACAAATGAGAGTCCAGAGGGTGAGATGTTCCTTGGGACAACAACAGGGTTGTATTTCACCCTGTTAGGCGCTTGAATTTCCCTTTTGAGAACAGTTGTATCGTTGCTTCTACACAGGATTTATCTGTGGCAGCCAAGGAGGCCATGTTGGGCCAGCTGGATATGCTGAAGGCCAAATATGACAATGCTGTTGTGGCCCGGAAAAAGACGGAGCAAGAAATCGAGGCTCTCCGTCCGGTAACACGCTTTCCTCAATTCTGAAATAATTTAAACCTGAAATGAAGCGAGCTGGACAGCGGTACCTTTTGTCTGCTGTTGCTTTCACGTGGCTCTCTGTCTCAGGATGTGGATAAAGCCACCTCAGCACGGATTGCGCTGGAGAAGCAGCTTGAAAACCTGCAGGTTGAGCTGGCCTTCCTGCAGAGAATTCACAAAGAGGTGAGCGGGTCCATCCATCACTCTGACCACACGCGTCACCGTCTAAATACGAGTCGGTGTCCGGTGGCTGGCGTGCCTTTCATTCTGTCATTGATGGTTTAATGAGCCACAAGTGGAGGGCACTTAGGAAGCTCCTGTAGAACATTGTGATTAAATTGTAGCACAAAGCGGTGAACCAGTGCAAACCAAACACTTACATTGCTCAAGCAGCAGTGTTCATACACGTATGGACCGATACGTTTCCAGGGAAAACTTGTCAGGATCTCTTTTTGCCAGCCTATTATTTTACAATTTAATGACAAGCTACGACACACATCTTAAAGTAAGTGAATATATTCATCAGAGATTTTTCTCAGTCAGTGTTAACAAATGTGCTCTAATATGCAGGTATTTGAGTGAAATTTTCATGACTTTTGTCAGTTTTGTTTTTGTTGTTTTTTAAATTTCTCCAGGAACATTCCTAGGCCTGGAAATCGCTGTTTTTAGATTCCATGACTTTTTCATGATCGTATGAACCCTAAAGCTGACAGAGCTTTTCTGATCCCACTGAAAGGAAATTGAGGAGCTGATGCAGCAGATCTATTCAGCGACCGCCAAGATTGAAGTGACCTTTGGCCTCCCAGACCTCTCCTCGGCCCTCCGGCAGATTCAGTCTCAGTATGACAGCATTGCTGCCAAAAACCTCCAGGTACAGTCCTAAAATCATCCATAGACCCTTGAACCACCCGAAGGAGCTAAAACAATGGCAATTCTAATGTTGACATCACTTTACTAGAGACTTGTTCATGTTTGTGCTTCTCCAGGAAATGGATAGTTGGTACCAGACAAAGTTTCAGGACCTGAGCCAAGCCTCCACCAAACATGTGCAAAGTGTTCGGGGCGTGAGAGAAGAAATCGCAGGCTATAAGAAGGATGTGAGAATTACTTTTCTGTTCCTGATCTCATTTTGAAGTACCTTGAAACTCAAGTGTGTGTGTGTGTGTGTGTGTGTAGATTCTCAGTAAGGAACGTGAACTGGACGCGCTTAAGTCAAGGAATGAGTATCTGGAGGCTCAGATCCGTGATGCAGTGGAGAAGTACAAGAAGGTGGAGGAGGGCTTGCAGGCATGTAGTCGTGATACGGCACTGCACTCAAATATTCTTACTCCAAATAATGATTTGTAGAAGTTTTCTTGCTGTAGAACTTAAAATAAGCTGCCACTTGTATTCTAACGCTACAGGAACGTATAGAGGCAATAAAAGTGGATCTGAAGGTGACCAAGGAGAAGATCGCTTCGCTTCTGCGAGAATATCAGGACCTACTGAACGCCAAGATGGCTCTGGAGATTGAGATCATCACATACAGGTGTAAAAACAACCACAGTCCGAGCTATAAACTGGAGAAATAGCAAGGTAACTTCCCTTCTTCCTCTATCTTTGGCAGGAAACTTATCGAGGGTGAGGACAGCCGCCTGAGCACCATGGTTCTCAACCTCTCGTTGACTGGAGGCTCGTCTCTGGTGTCCAGCTCTAGTCTGAAAGCAGCTTCAACATCAATGTTAGCGTCGGGTAGCGGTGGCCATGCAGTGGCCTCCCAGCTGGACGCAGCTGCGGACGGAATCAGCAAAGATGCTGAGAAAGCTCCGAGAGCGGAGTTGTCCTCAGACAGCCAGACGGATGGTAACAGCGAGGGGCAGGCGACAGAGCTGTCTGAGAGGAAGACCCTGCTGATCAGGTAGAGAATGGCTTACATCCATCCTCTGTATGACTTGAATTTTATCACCAACTCGTGTCTTAATCTTATTTTTTCCACCTGTTGCCCTTCCTCCCAGAACAGTTAAGACAGATGAGGACGCTTATGAGAGCAAGACACGGGAGCGGACCATTACCATTTCTGGAGCGGCTGATGACACAGAGGAAGAGGAATAGACCATTTATCTGCCAAACATAGCGCCTTAGAGAGAAAAAAAACATTTCATGGGCATAGAGGGGGATTTTTGTATTATATGTTGAGGTCTAAAGATATAACACATTCCCTCAATCTAATCATTTGTGGACACGAAAAATCTCTCTCTAAAGGCCACTCCAGGGTTCAGTTCCTAAATCTATACATTTTCTTCCACTAAAATATGATGCTATAATGGATAACAAGTTTGCGTGTGTGTGTGTGTATGGGTGTGTGTGGTCATACCGCTCCACCTGCTCCTAACTCCCTCAGCCTGTCAACCCTTTTAACACGCCTGTGTGTCAGGATGACGTCTGTCAAAATGACTAAATAAAGTGCAAGCAATTAAAGTAATGGTTTTCTTTGCAATTAAAAGATGTTTAGAGCGTGAGATGTTACTTTAGGTTATCACTGAAAACACACACACACACACACACACACAGTTCATCTTTCCGGATTTATTTGAGTCCCACTTCAAACAACATTCTAGGGAATTAGAAATGGTGCAACCATGTAAACATTATTTCTGAAGATAAATTACAGAAATTATGAGATACACAGTATCGTTCCTGATTATTATTATTATATTATTTAACTATTTCCAAGCACATGACAAAAGCGGGTAAGTGGTGTCGACAGTGGATGGATGGATGACAAAAATCACGAGCAAAGAGCAGTTTTACTCAGCGTCATAAAATCCCTTCAAATTGTTTCTCCCTGTGTCCCACAACTTCATAGTCTTGAAAGACAAATAGAAAACAAATTCATTCATTAAAACAACTAATCCGAAAAATAAAAAAGACAACAGGAAACTAGAGGGGAGCACCAAGCGCAATTAGAAGTAAAAAATAATTTGGCACTTCACTTAAAAACAAGGTTATTTTGAGAAATTGTACATCTAGAAACTAGTGTTCTGAATGCACAAGGTCAGTGTGTCTAGAGCAAAGGTTTTGGTTCGTCTCCCACTCCCCCAGCCAGACGATAAACTGCGAGGCTGACTTCATGTGCCAGAGAATCAGCGCTCTCCTAAAGCATACGAAAAAAAAAGTTTGGGTCAAGTATCAAGTATCAGAGAACGAACGCCATGCACAGAAATTGTACGACGGATGATCTTGAGAAAGACGAATGCCCACCTGAGTTTCTGCCTCAGCGTAAACTCTGACGACATCCTCGGTGCCCGAGGGTCTCACAAAGGAACGAGCCTGACTGTACTTCTTCACTAATCTGTCGATGTTGTCTTGTAGTCCTGGCGGGCTCACTGTTCGTCTCTCTGCATCTGTTGTGTCTATAACTCGGCGGTCCGACACCTGCAGAACAGAGAGCGAAAGTAGCTGCAGTTTCTCCACGACTGGTGATGAGCGCAGATGTGTCCGACAGTCTGTAGTCCCCATTCAGTCTAAGAATGGCGGAACCACAACGGCCATTTTATAGGATGTAATCGGCCCAGGACTGCTCAGTGGAGAGGATCTGGTTAAGTTCTAACACAATATCAATGTGAGGAAGAAAGGTGGAGTAGGCGGTGTTGAACGGGACATGCTTGATGGTGTCAGACCGGCTGGCTGGAGTGTTTAGGAACTGCTCATCGACTGGGATTTTCACACACAACCATGTTTTACAGAGAGCAGTCAGAAAGAGAGACAACATCCCGAGAGCTGCGAGTTCACTGGACAGAGATGTCTTGTTGATGGTGGAGGAACAGCCAGATTAGTGCAGCACTCATTACAAGAGAGAGTAGCGAGGCACCTCGGTATGCAAGAGATGTGGAACATGGATGCAGATGGGCCACAGTGGCTAAGGAGCCCACTGGGTGGTGCTTTTGTTAGCTAAAAGCAAGAAACAGAAGCTGCAGTCAACTCATGAAATGTGGACAATGGAAGGTTAGAAATGCATTATCTGGCCTGATGAGCCTCAGTTTCTGTCCATAGCCACGCTTCCAACCATGTCCGTATGGATGCATCCTGCCTCGCTGCAGGAATTCAGGCTGCTGCTGGTGGTGTAATGGTGTGAGGGATATACTCACCTTGGTCGTCTTTGTACCAGCAAACGGTTGTCAAAGAGGCCTTGACTCATAAGATCTGTCCAATTCCAGTAAAAGTTTCAAGCAGCTGTAGTTTTACAAATGAAATAATGCATGAAAGTGTGTGTACCTTGACTTTCAGCTGCCTGTTTGGCAGGTCGGTGTAGATGTCATCCCACTGCTGGACACTCATATCCTTGATGGCTAATATAGCTTCTATCAGCAGCATGTCAGAAATGGCATCGCCTACCGTCTACAGAGGACAGAAACACCCACACCAACAATGTTTGTTCAACAGTTGCCGAGCAGTTCAAAGACCTCTGGCGTTTACATGATGTTCAAATCATATATTCATGTTTTGAATCAGTGTTTGTGCGCGTCTACCTGGTTGATGACATTGATAGTGTTCTGCAGCAGAAGAGCAGCCCTCTTCCTCTCATCGATGGCGCTGGCATCTTCAGCGACCTGTTGAATCTTCTCCTCAGCTGCTTTGCTGAACAGCACCTGACGACAACACAAACACACGATGGCGCGTGCCTCAAATACTTGGTTGGTTATGATCAACTACGTGACATTCGAGTTGTGTCTCTACTTACAGTTCCATGGCCGTTGGCCTCGAAGTACACGCCAATGTCAAACTCCTGTGCCGCATGATGGAGGTGCTTCACTCCAGTCTTGGTGCACTTCACTGTTACCTGAGTCATATTATAGTCAACGGTCGCTTCGTCACGTGACAGGGACAGTGATGTGCGGTGCATCTGCTCACCTTCATAGTATCCACAAGATGGCGTGTCGAGCTCCCGTTAGCATATGCCGTTTGTATCACTGCGATGTTCAGATCTAGACCAGCCTGAAAGAGTATGTTCAGTGTTTATGAGCGGTTTAAATAATCAATGGTGAAAACTCTCAAGACAACATGCTACTTTTAAAATGAATCTTCATGAATTATCTTTAGATAAATGAAAGAATATCACCCCAAGCTGCCTTCATTAGTCATAATTGGCTAGTTTGTCTAATTCTCCCAGTGACAGCTATTCCTTCTACACTCTTTGTGCTCCAGCGCCATCTGCTGGCTAAAGAACTTGACTAGTTCTTTTTCTCTACTGTTTGTGTTTATATGCTGGTCTGTACCTGTGTGAGCAGCTCTTTCAGAAAAGTGCTGATGAGTGTAGACATCTTGTCTCCATCCAGAAGCTGAAACTGTCCGTCGGCGCCGCTGTAGTAGTAAACTATTCTGTCTGCGTCGCCGTCGAAGGAACAGCAGCGCTTGCCTGCGTTCATCTCGATACCTTCAAAGAGACGAGGAGCGATAGAGACTTCAGCTGCTGCAACAGATGATCATCATTTCAATGTCCCATTGCTTATCAAAAGTCCAGAGAGCACAGTCACACCTGTCGGAGGTTTCTGCTGCACTTTGACAAAGTCTGCGCCGCACTGGTGGTTCAGCTTTCCTTTACCGTCGTTGAAGAGAGAAATCTGAAGCTCCCTCTTGAGGTGTTTCTCCATCTCACGAACCTTCAGAGCCCCGATACCATTCGCACCGTCCACAGTGAGGTGCTTCTGGTCATCTGTGCGGTTAGATGCCTAAGAGGGAAGGGCAAGTGGCGGATATATTCTGACCTAAACACAAACACCATGACACACCCTGGTTTCTTACGTTCTTGGTGAGCTGGATGAAAGCTTGGCAGAGTTTGTTGTAGTATCCTTCAACTGTGGCCTCTCCATATCTGCCCTGCGTGTTCTGACAGCGAACCATGTAGTGGAGCTGTGGGGTGGTTACCAGTCCATAGTCTGATGGGACACGAGGAGTGAGCAGGGGTGAACATGGAAGGAGCGATCAGACCAGTCTGAATCTATACTGGTTCATTCACCTTTGCTGTGACCTCCCAGTGCAGACACTCCATCCAGTACAGCTTGTGAGAGGCTGCCACTGCTGCTCCTGTGGCAGAGACATGGAGGGACTTGTTCCTGTACTGGTATAGACTGTTCCACTTGACTTTTCTGTTCTTTCACCAACTTTGTTACTTTTACTCCCACATTTAACCATAAATATCTTTACTTCCCACTTCTTACATTTGAAAAAAAAGCTTGTTAATTTAGTTTTGACGCACAACAAACAAAAAAATGACATAAAAGACAAAATAAGAGAAAAAGGCAAGAGTTCGGTTTAACGAGGAGGATGACTTGTTCGCTCTCAGTAACACACGCAGACGTTGGTTGTCATTTTCCTAAACTTATCATGGAAGAAGGGGAAGACGTCCCCATTGTATCAACAAGCTTGAAGAAAACATCTGCCGTTTTCAATTTAAAAAAAAAGAAGAAAAAGAGCAGATTAGAAATAGTGGAAAAATAGTTTCTTGCCAACCAGTTAAAACTACAAGAAGAGCAGGAAAATACTCCGAACTTTAAAAAAAAAAATTTGTAGTACATTTGAGAGCCTGTTCTTCTTCTCTTTTATTTGAAGAAATTCAATGCCTAATTACATCAACTACTACCGGAGCATCTGAACTTCTGCTTGAGTAATAAATGTGTGTACTTTGCCACCTCTGTCCTGTAGCGAGGAAACACACACACACACACTGCAGGTCGTCACGCAGGTGTGAATGTGACATTAACTGACGCGTAACAAGTTTAGCCGAGAAGTAGATGTGTTTTCTCCCTTCCAATCACATGAAGTGAAACATGGAACAAGAAAACGCTTCACCCCACATACCTGGTGTCTTTGCCAACAAACACGCTGGCTTCCTGGCTCATGTTGATGGCTTCTTTCTCTAGAATGTCCTTCAAAGCAGTAAGTAAACCCTGCTCCTCTGCATTGGCCAGCTGGGTTGCGTAACCCTCCCAGGCCGGTGTCACCATCTCGCCCATGGGGTCAATAAGTTTCACACCATTATCCTCCTACACAAATATTAAGAATAAAAGGGGAAAGAGGAGAAAGGTGCATAAGATGTAAGATTAGGATGAACTCGGTCTGAAGGGAGGATTCCTCTGGTGAGATGTGAGCAGAGTCCCTCTCTCACCTCAGGGTTATGTGATGCAGTGACCATGACTCCGATGGTGGCTCTAGTCTTTTTGGAACGGAGTGTAGCTAGCAGGCCCATCCTGAACATGATGTGGTCCAGCTGTTTGGCGTTGGTCCTAAAACCAGCAGTGCCATACTGGAGAACCAACCCGACAGGTTTAGGGTGCAGCGACGACTGTTTTGATACTTCCTGAAACTGGGCCATCGCTGAAACAGACCAGGGTCAGCAATCAGGGATCTGATTGTGTATTTCATCAAAATATATCCAAGCAGATAGGCTAACATGGGTGAATGCACAATCCGTGTCAATAGCTGACAGATAAACGTAAGAAGAGTGGTTGAAATACTTTTAACACATCCTCCAACAAAAATAAACTTAAAAGCAAGACAGACATGAGTGTTAAGATACAACTTACAAACTTAAAATTTGCAGTGCATGCATATGAGCATAGACTGTTACTTTCCACATCACTTACATCTGATTAGCTTTTTAAACCCGATTGTCATGTTATAAAGTGTAGTCTGTCCAGCTGGTTAGAGCCTGAAAGTTAATTTAAAAAAACAACAACAAAAAATATATACATTCAACGACTGAAAGCAAAGCACTGACTTAACACGCCCATAAACTACCAAACAGCAAGAAAGGGGCAAAGTACAAGCTCCATAAAATGAATGATATCAACGAGTGAACTCACTCACTTTCGTGAACTTAAATCGCGCAAACACACGTCACAAACCGCCGCTTCCGCAGCGAAACATCGCAGCAGCTTCATTCACACCAGCCAAGCCATTGCTGTCGCGTTATGTAGAGGTTAATTCACTTACTGCTTTGTTCAGTGGAAGTTTAAAGAGACGCTGTGAGCATCCCGTTCTGTTCTTCCTGGTCTGCCGCTTGAGGACGTGGCTGCAGTTCCGGTTTACGTGACGCAATGACGTTGGGCGTGCCAGCGGAACGGTAGAACATGAGGAAGAAGAAAAAGACATGAAAGAAATACTGCAGCGGTACCACTTGTACAACAGTTTCTTTTATATGAACGTAAACACTATGTATGTATTTATTAAACGTATTTACTGCTCTTCAGTTCATTTCTCCAGACCTTTCGACTCACTGCAGACAAAGAAGCATCCAGAAATCCATCCATTCGGCTCTCTGGGGAGATTGCCGACTGTGGTATTCAGATTTCTTCCGTCAATTATTTTTTTCAAATTTTTTAACAGTGCAGAATTCACTTTAATTTCATGACCCTGTTGTCTGTCTCTATTTGTTTCACCTTATCAGACGTGAACCCTAGCTACCTCCTGCCAGAGATTTAATGTTGTAATTTATTAATTTGTCTCTTTCAGATTACAGCATTCCCACTTCATTTTCCAGTTATATGTTTTTTTTCTGGTTTTATTTGATTTTCTTTTATATTCATAAAAAATGAAAGGTTGTTTTTTTTGTTTGTTTTTGCGTTAAGAGCATCTCTGAAGCTCCAGGCAGGCAGAAACTATCCAAAACAACACTGAAACGTTACTTTCGACCCCCTCATAACGCGCAAATACGGAGGCTGGCTCCTCTCTTCTTTTGCTCTCTTATATTAAAATAATCCAAAACAAAACAAAAAAAAAAAAGAAATCCAGGATATTAGAAAGTGTGCTGAAGAAAATATTTCCCCCTCCATCATCTGTCATTTTGATTGCGTGCCAAACCGTAGCAGCAGTCACGGTTATGTTAACTCTTTGTGTGCCCCCCCGCATGTCTACCCCCCTTTAAGAAACGTGGGATCGGACGTGTGTCGTCCAACCCTGTCCAAGCATCCCGCTGCGGGTGGGGGTAGGGTGGGTGGGTGGACATATAGATAGGCAAATAAGTAATGAAACGACAGGGGGAAGGGAAGGAGGAGAGGAAATTCCCTTCTGTCGCTTCCTCTTCCCGAGCATCTTGCGCTGCGCAGTGTTGGCGACACCACTGGGGAGCGGTGCGCATTTTCTGTCGATCTGAGGAGGGGGGACCATAGGGGCGAAACAGACATTCAAATCGGTTGGAAACACCGCAATCTAACCAGCGAAGTGGATTTCGCCTTCTTTTTTCCCCTTCTTTCTCATCGAGGCCAATCATTTTCCTCATAGAGACACCGGAGGAATGAGAGCCGAACCCGATGCCCCCTCCACACGGGATCAGCCTACGGAGTGTTGATTTAGACACCGTCGTCTTGCTTTAATATATCAAAAGTGCGTCCATTTGTGCTGTATTTCCTGTATTCTTTCTTTTTTTATTTTTTTATTTAAAAACAATAACCGCTGCGGGTCGAGCGTCCATCGAGCGTTACATAACCGAGAGGCTTTAGCTGCTCTCCAAGGTGCTGAGCCGCACGGTCGGGAGCCTCGAACGGGACGAGCCGCGGGGAATTCACAACCTTGCGTAAGTCTACCCATGTCACGGCTCGTACCATCAACGTGACCGTGCGATTTGACACGAAAATCGTACTAATCTAGTGGTGTTTTAGCTCATTGATATGTGTTTTCCCCACCCAGGCAGAAGGTCACAGGCCTATCAGGGGAGAGGAAAGCCAGGGATCCGCGCACTGAGCCACCGGGGTTCGGTTATTCTCTCTCTCTCTTTCTTCTCTTTTTTTCGTTCTGAAAACATCGTCCCGTAGTGAAATACATTCCTGAGGCGGTTCAAATTCAAAGGGCGAGAAAATGTCGGGGCAGACGCTCACGGATCGCATTGCCGCTGCGCAATACCAGCTGACGGGATCAGATATGGCCCGGGCTGTCTGCAAAGCCACCACTCATGAGGTGATGGCGCCCAAGAAAAAACACCTGGACTGTAAGTGTGCTCCTTCTTCATCCTCTCCTCTCAAAATGCATGGACAGCACACACCCACACACAAGGGTTCATGAAACAATTGCTTAAATGGGTGGGGTGCAATCATTAATTGATGCAGCCATGGTGATGACCCCTCTGGTGACCCTGCCTGTCACTCTCCAGTAAAGATGAGTGATAGCAGGAGACAGAGAGAGAAGAGAAAGTTCGCTGTAGAGGAAAGGGATCCTATCAAATGGGATTCTGCAAAGCCACATTTTCAAACTTGAGGTGAACCAGAGCTGTTGAAAAGCAAAAACAAGACCTTTACCTGAGCATACTGGTCCAGAACAGTGGGTTTTGCAGTCACATAGCATTGTATACTGCTGCCCAAACTCTGTATGACATGATGAGCATTACATTACACAGTAACTTAAACATCTTTGGTTTTATTTTTCAGCTACTTGCCATTTTCACACACTTACGACAGTTTGAAAAAATGAAAATAGCTTCCAATTTACCAAAATGTGATCATTTGTTCGTCTAAAGTTTTATGTGTCTCTCTGTTTTTTTTTCCACTGGATGCAGTTTTAAAAAACACACAAAAAATAAACTCCAAACTTGAAATTTGGTATTGAATGACAAAGCACTTTTTGATACTCTTTTTTTGACAATTGGTCATTGATTTATCGAAGTTCAGTACCTAATTGCAACAGATGCACTGAAAGCCTGCACACGCATGACATTAAAACACAAGGCATGCACACTGCCTAAATTTAGAAGCGATGGGTGGTTTGGCACTGGCTGGGGATGAGTTGGGACATGATAAAATGACCAATCTCACAGCTTTATTGGCTCATCCTCAAATGGCAGCTGGAGCAACCTTATGACAAGACATGATTCATCACCATCACCTAGCACAAATACTGAGTCAGATCAAAACAGTGGCGTGGCACCGCATACAGATGGGGTCATCCAGTTGTCTCTCTGCTTGTGTGTGTGTGTGTGTGTGTGTGTGTGTGTGTGTGTGTGTGTGTGTGTGTGTGTGTGTGTGTGTGAGGTCTAGCCTGGTGTCTTGGGCTAAGACCTTATATCTTGTGATCCGCTTCCCTTCTGAATAATTCAATAATCAGCCAATGACTGTCTTGCATTATTTACACAGCAAAAGGTGACAATGCTAAAGTTAGAATGCATCAGAGAACGTTTCCTCCTCATTTTTTGTATGCAAGCAAATGTGTGTGTGTGTGTGTGTGTGTGTGTGTGTGTGTGTGTGTGTGTGCATGTGTGCAACTTAAACTGAAGCGGGTTGGAGCTCTGTAACGACTCATCAACACAGGATGAGACTTCCCTTTCTGTGATGCACAAACCCTGCAGGCACATTGAGGGCCTGCTAGCCTATAATTCAGAGATTATTCAACAACATTTCCTCCTTGTTTGATGCTGTGCTGGATCCATTTCTAGGGCAACTCCACTAGCTTCTTGTATATAGGCCACTGTGCTTCACTTGCACATGTGTCCTGGCAGGAGGAAAGTCCTGACCTAAAATAACTCAAAGACATTTTTTGCAAGTATATTAAAATAGCAGGCTGATATAAAAAAATATACACACAACGAAAGTGATGCAATTTCGAGCACCGCAAAGTAAGAGTGAGCGCTATGGTGTTGGTAAAGTATTCCCCGTTTGCCAGTTACATAGATGCTGACCCTTGGGGTGGGTGAGTGTTGGTGTGCGGTGTAGTTGCCATGGCAACAGATTGAGAGTGTCAGCGGATGGCACTGTAATGACAGAGGGATGAGGGCAAGTGGTAGGCCTTTCATCTTCAGAGAGCAGGGATGAATGTGTAATTCTACAACCAGGGATGTTGAATAAATTGTGTCGGTGCAGGCGATCGACTAAACATCCTCTCTTCTTGGAGAGTTGTTACTGGTTACAGTAACACGTATGATGTTGTATAATTGAGCAGATGGAACAGGCGCAGATGAGGACGCAATGTTAGGCGTGTCCACCATCACACAACAGAGTGGAGCAGGAATGGGTCGAAAAAACAACAACAGAAAAATAGCAAAAATGAAAAGAAATAAGCTAAACCTGTTGACAGTTCAGCTCCCTCGTCTTGAACTGAACCGGGGTTTGGATTTATGGTTAAATGCCTAAAAAAAATACATTAAATATCATCATGCTAAGTCGACACTGAAGTCATGTTTAAATCATCTTATTGTGTTGCGCTTCAAAAACGGTTGAAGTGATCTTCATTTGGGAAGACGATCTCGCTGAGCCAGACGTGCAAATGTTAGAAACCTTTGCAACAGAGCTGATTTTAGGCGATAATCAAGAATGCATTGGCTTTTGTCGCTGGTAGTATTAACTTCCAGTGTGGCCTACAAACACTCGCTCAATATGTGCAGGGAGAAATATTCCTTTCCTTTGCCTGATGCATATTTTAAAATGAAAGCGTGTATAAGGAGTGTTATTCATCTCTATTGCTCACCGCTGTTTACTTACTCATGTCTAGACACCGTAGTTGCAATGAAACAGGTGCTGGGGGGCATTTCACAAGGTTACTGGAGAGAGTTCAAGCAACACTGCAAGTCTGTGTTCATGCTGGAAGTACACAAGATGAAGAAAAGACTACGTTGAAAATTCACACGATCACAAATATGTCACATGACCTCTTGACCATTGCAAGAGCATGGGGTGAAGCTAAGGGTGCTAAAATGATGTACACTTGACTTTTCATTTGGCAAAATGTTTGTTATAAACTAGAAAAATATAAGATTTATGTAAAGTTGAAGTTTTTTTGAAAACATTTCTCTACTGTGTGTGGCTTTCTTTGCCAGTTGTCATGGTAAATTTATGCAAATTTGCATGATTTTTTGGGGGGGGGGGAATACAAAAACTTTAAAAAAGGAAAATGACACGTTCAATAACATGAAATATCACGTTTTTCCAAAAATTGGTAAAAAAAATGTACCGGTAATAAGGAAAATCATATAGGGAAAAATATATCCAGTCACAAAATTTCTAGTGACTAAAATGACTGAAACATGTCAAAGGTGAGACGGCGATGGTGTGTCAGATTTATCGCATTTAAATTCTTTAAATGAATTGAAAGTGTAACAAGTGGGGCCTCTTGGGGTCCTGGGGGCCCACTTTGAGAGCCTTTGACTTTACTTCATGATGACATGGCACGACGTGAGTTTTTGAGGTGACAAGTCGTTAGGGAATGAAAAGACGTGGGTGCTAATCGCTCATCGCTGACGAGAATCAGGCTCGGAATGAATCAGCACATCAACACATCGACCTTATGGCAGCACGGGTGTTCCCTCAAATAGTACGTGATTACTCTTAGAGTGGTTTGTTGTGATGTAAAAAAAAAAAAAAAAAAAATCCCAGACACATTTAGATTGACACTGTCACATACAAACACACACTCACCTCAGAAAGGGACAGTTCAATCTTAGAACTCTCCTGTGGGCCGTGGATTACTGTAAGAGTCTTTATTTAGCTCAGCCAATCCTCATTAGAAAGACACACACACACACACACACACACACACGCACGCACTATGTGTATATGTATATAAATGTGTGTTTGCTTCAGGTAACATCACAACAGGAAACGCATACTATATCCTACGACATGACCCGTATGGCAACGCAGTATTCACCCACGTGAGAAGATCTCCATTTACCCAGCTATGATTGAGGGCAATGAGTTGTATACTGCTGATGCTAATATGAATTTTAGCACTGCCTGTGACATGATGATATTATGTAATCAGCCATTGTGCCTCTGTGCTTGTGTGTGACTTGAAAAGGCTGCAGGGGAGTGGGTGTGAAATTTTCAGTCCTATCACAGAGAAATGAGGCTAACTTTAAAGAGAAGTTAAAAATCGGAGCATAGTGAATGCAAATGAGAGAGAGGAGATTTGCCTTGAGAATAAAAAAAAAAAATGCTAATGCTGTTAAATATTACACCCCATTACCGCTTAAATAATTTCAGCACAAACAAGAGCCTTAAATGTCACATTTGGTCATGAGACATAAACACATCATCCGGCCAAGGTGTTCGAAATGCAGCCAGATGATTAGGTGATTAAACGTGATCAAAGATAATCAAATAAATCTCAATCATGAACTGATGGGATACATGTTGACACTGCCCATCTGATGTGTTAAACTGGTTAACAGGTTGGTATGTTTACTGTGGGGGATGGGCAGTTAGAAAAACTGGGGCCAGTGATTAGTAATAATCTGTTTACACCCCCCCATCCCCTCCACATCCACATCCACCCTAACCCTCCCCCCTCGTGTCCAGCCTGGTCATATCAACATCCATACTTAAGCTAAGTTCCAGCCATCTTTTAAATGGAGGCTTATTTGGTCTTGGCTATATTTTGTTGTCTGCCTACTCAAGGCAACTACAAGGTCTGTTTGATATAAATGGCCGTCCTCTACCTCCATTAACAAAGAGGCCAATATTCGCTGCACTCCAATCCGGCTCACTCTGCTCACTCCTGCCCTTGTGCTTGAGCCATCAATGTCACAGAGCTGGACCGCAAAATGTCCTAACTGTTCTTTATTATACGCACACTTCCCTGCCACACATTGATAAAACTAACGCAGTAAAAGATAATAAATCCTCCCTTCGTGAGGGTTATAAAACTGAGTTATGGAAGTAGTTTGAGAGGGGGTTTGATTCATTTTAATGGTCATTTTGGAAGCAGAGTTTGAGGATTAAGGCTGACAAAATATTAGGTAGAGCCTCCCACAGCACCCCAGGAGCATCTTGTCAGGTTATGCATTTGTCTCGACCAATCAGCGTCCTTTAAGAAGTTACAGGTGTGGTTAAGGTGTGACAGCATAGAGATGTGACTTTTGGTTCCAAAAAAACAACGACAGCTCTCGAAGATGTTAGCATAGATGCTACTATAAGAGCGGTTATATCAGAATTTCCTGTTTAGAAGAAGAGTGAAGAACGTCGCTTCAGGCTTTTCTCCATGGGAAAGATGTTTTCTGCTCCTTTACTGACTAGCATGGCTAGGGCGGCTCATCAAGTCACCTGCCAAGTACTTTTTTAAAAGAGTCTGACATTTTCAAAGTCTCTCTATGGGCAACCTCTTAGATGGTGCTGTGTAACAAAGCAACTGAGGCCTCAAAAGTATCATGATAATAAATCAATGCCTTTCCCAAACAACAAGTCAACTTTAACAATCTTCACGAAAGGAAGATTTATTGAAGGGCTGTTGCATTAGTTTTAAGGTTTCATAAAGTGATGTCATGAATGTCAAATGTGCTCTTGGCTTCTCTGGTGTACTGCGCTCCATCAGTGCTTTGTTTTTTTACTGTCAATTTCTCTGCTGAAGCCTCTTTGTAAACGCTGCTTTCTTTATATTTTTGTGGATCAGATTCTATGGCCGCCTCCCTCTGGTTCCCTGCAGAAGTAACCCCAGTTTCTCATTTAAGAACACCTCCTCATCAGAAAAATACTCAAATAAAAGCATTAAATGTTTTGATAGGTTGCTCAAATCTATAATCAAGGTAACCAGGGACTCCTCTTGGAAAAGTGATTTACAAGCACTGCTTTGATGCAGATCAAATATGGTGGCTAAGTCCCACAAGGACGCAGGTGTTTGTTTAGATGAGTGGTGTCTTCCACTGAGCAAAAGGAAATGACTTTGTGCTGCAAATGTCTGCTTGTTTTTTGCAAAAATGTTGCAGTGGGCATCAAGTACACCCAGTTGAAATAAAAATGTTGTCTTAAGTGTGCACGCTCAGATATCCAGGCGGCTCAGAACAGCATTTTGGTAACTGGTTTACATCTCTTTTCAACTAAAAACTGTGAATGAGTCTTTGAATAACAAATGTAGTTAGTAGATGTAGATGATTCCCTAACTGTGACCTCGGGAATAATTCTGTGTATTATTGGAAGGATATCTGAACAAATCTTGCTAAAACTCAGAGCTACGTACCCTTTCCTGAGATCAAAGTCTGGTATTAAGATCGCAGTATAATTCTGAGTGAAGAACATTGAGCTGGTTTTGCTCTTAAAGCAAAGTTAAAGCGTCCACGTCCTGCTGCACGACAACACTTCCGTTCTACTTTGTACTCAAGCAATAACCCAGGCGCTTCTACTGCTGGAGTCCACTGTGTCTCCCTGACTGAACTACCATCCTGGGAGAAGAGATGACAAAGCATTATTCGTTCTCTGTGCATTGTCATTGTGTGTGTGTGTTTGTGAGTGTGTGTGTGTGTGTGTTTGTGTGTGTGTATGTGCGCGCACCATTATGATTTTGTATGTACATCAGGTCTCAGCTTATTATTCTCGTGGGTGTCTAGAGCAGCTCTGGAGAGATTTAGTCTGCTCATTTAATCAAACTTTAATCAGAGCGAGGCAAATTATGCAGATATTAGTCTAAGAATAAACCAAACACGTCTCGTTAAGTCCGCATACATCCTTTTACATAGCCTATATTTTCATGTTTTATTGTTGTCACGTGGTGCTGTAGGAAAGGGATGGTCTGACAGTGTGTCTTCATGTGTGTGTATGTCTGTGTTGCAGACCTGGTGTCAGCCACCAATACGACCAACGTGAACATTCCTCAGATGGCTGACACACTGTTTGAACGCGCCACCAACGCCAGCTGGGTGGTCGTCTTCAAAGCCCTCGTCACCACTCATCACATGTGTGTCCATGGCAATGAGGTAGGACGATGTAATCCCTTTGGCAGGAGAGAAAACCAAATGGACAAATGTCACCGAAAAGACTACTTCCTGGGCAGGAATAACAATTGTGATCAGACAAGTATTTAAATACATTTGTTGCTGTTGGTGGTTACCACAAACTAAAGTTGTTGTTTTGCTATTGTGACAGTGAACAAGAATGTTTCTCAGATTAAAAAGAAAAAAATCTTTAACCACAATTCAGCCGGTCTCTGTAGAGCACCTGTATATAGTACGGCTAGTCCTAACTACAGTTGTTAGTGTTTGCTTTGATGTAACAATCGCTTGCTATTCAATTTCTTTCTTGCTTTATTTCTAGATAGATAGATAGATACTTCTATGCTTCTTGATAGCTTAAACCAAAGATTCTAAAACAGGGATACATGTACCCCCAGGTGTAGGCACAGTTAAATGGAAGGGTATGCCAAAAAAAAGTAAAGAAAAATTAGTATCCTCTAAAAACACATTTAAAAAAAAAATTCCCTACCCAAATTCTGCAGAGACACTTTCCGTCTCTTCCTCTGATTGGCTCTGAGCCTGATGCATCTCTCGCCACACGCCGTAAGGCACCAAGTACTAGCCAATCAGAAGCAGAGTGACGCTGCAGGCAGGTCTTCTGGGGATATGCACACAAGAAAGATGTCAATTCCCTCCTAAGTTAGAAGAATAAGGCCATTTAGAAACCAATATGTTGCTCAACTTGCTCAAATATTGATAAATTCTTGAAACAATCTCTCCCTGTTCCAGAGGGAGCAGCTGTCACAGCACATCAGCTGAAGACAGAGTCACGACTGTCATAGCCATCTGCTCTGGGGCTTCCAGTACCAAGTCAGATGCAGCTAGCATTAATATTAGCGGTGCTAGCTGAGGTGCTGCTGGTGCACAGCAGGAGTTTGAATGTTTCAGGGGATGCAGGACTTAAAAAATCTTGGGAACCATTGCATTAGACCAAAGGGTTCAATGTCACAATTGTGATCAGCTGGTCAATCATTGAGGCGAGTAGATCTTTAAAATTATAAATATATGTTCCTCTCACTGTTTCAAAACCATGACTGAAATAAAATTACTGTATATCTGTATTTTTCTGGAGGACAACAAGATAGTAAAACTGGTTTTCATGGTTTTCTTCCTCACTTCTGCAGAGGTTTATTCAGTATTTGGCTTCAAGGACCTCCCTGTTCAACCTCAGCAATTTCATCGACAAAACCGGCTCTCACGGTAAGATCACATAAGTTATCGTCATTTATTTGTCTATTTATGTCTCCCAGATGAGAATACAGGCACACGTGTCAGTGGCTGGGAGTACAAAAACAAACAAACAAACATGAAACATCTGGCAAATACAGGGGATGTACAAATTACAGCAGAGACTGAGGGACCGAACAGGCACGCACGCACGCACGCACACAGAAGATATATGTTTAGTTTAAAACTTGAGCCTGTGCCGGTTCAAATTTGTACAGCTTCTGGTGACCCTGTACAAGATAATCAACACTGATAATGAATATAGATTATTCATATAGATATTAAGTTAGCCCTACAATGAATCAACATTAATATTCCAGTCATATTATGCCATCTCATACATACTCATACACACATTACTTACTTTTTCAGAATCCAGAATGCAGAAAGGGCCAATCTTGCATATTTAGCTTGAGGCTAATGGCAACGAATGTTAAAAGTCTGTTAACTATTCAGAAGTTTTGTGTCATGTAAATCCAAGTTTATGGTTAAAACGTTGTCACTTGCGTATCACAGAATAGACTAAACCTGACCTAACTTTATTTTGTCAGGCTACGACATGTCGACATTTATCAGACGGTACGGACGATACCTGAATGAGAAAGCCTTCGCCTACCGCCAGATGGCTTTTGACTTCACCAGAGTTAAGAAGGGGTACGCCAACCATGATGCTGTTTAACTGTGCTCGCCGCCTTCTAGAAATTCATCCATTTAAGGAGTTTAAGCTCCGATGGGTTTCTACATGTAGTTTTAATCTGCCATTCCTTGTGTGGATTCAGTGCTGAGGGTGTGATGAGGACCATGACCACTGAGAAGCTGTTGAAAGGCATGCCTGTCCTCCAGACTCAGATTGACACACTCCTGGAGTTTGATGTGAGTCCACATACCTTCAGCTTTTTCTCCCTCAGGTGACAATGAGATGATAGGCAACTTCTTTCCTTTCTCCTCTCAGGTTCATCCCAAGGAGCTGAACAACGGGATCATCAACGCTGCATTCATGCTTCTCTTCAAGGACTTGGTCAAACTGTTCGCTTCCTACAACGATGGAATCATCAATCTATTAGGTCAGGGATTTATTAGTGTCTTCTCATAAATAAATTAAGAACTGATCACAATGATTCTGAAGCAGCAAATCTTTTGGTTTTAACAGAGAAATACTTCAAGATGAAAAAGAGTGATTGTAAGGAGGCTTTGGAGATCTACAAGAGGTTCCTGACCAGGGTGACAAAGATTGGGGAGTTCATGAAGCTGGCTGAGGTAGAGGCCAATGGACAAAGCATGGTCATTTAGAGGGAGTCCATCAATGTATTTTAAAGTACTGCTTTCATTTGATGGGAAAAAATGTGAAATATGAAAAGAAAAAAAAAAAAAAAGCTCTCAGCTCAACACACTTGAAGCACATTTGCAAAAATCCACAGTTTGCTTGAAATTCACTTGACATTCAAACAGAAACAAGATGTATGAAAATGATGATGATGAGATGAGATGTATGTCATGATGAAGCAGAGCAATAAGGATTTTTAACTCTCATTTCATTCAACAGACAGTCGGTGTTGACAAAAACGACATTCCCGACATCAACTATGTGAGTTTTCACACATTCTGGCTCTAATTTCTCTTTTCTTTCCTGAACGTTAGATCAATGTGATGTCCATGAATACCACCCCACACACACACATGCACGCACAAAACACATGTTTCACCCACCACCATTTCCCCACCTAGTGTCTCCACCCGGGGGTAGTGGTGGATCTAGCAGACTCAGATGATGAAGACTGTCCTTTTAAACCTCTTGAGGAGCCGGTAACTGCAGAGTGCCCTGGATGAGTGCCTGTTTGCAGGATGGAGTGTTGGCATTTTTTGTGTGTTTGAAGATGCGCGTGTACTGCAGTGAGATTTCTTAAGGCCTGACGCATACAGAGTTTAATAACTTTTTTGTTTGTTCGGCTCTTGTAATGAGCATGAACCTAATACAACAGATACAGATCAGTTGATGTGTCCCCCTCCTACAATATTGATTTTATTTTCTCTTTAAGGCTCCGAGCAGTATCCTGGAGTCTCTGGAAACACACATGAACGGTTTGGAGGATGTAAAAGGTGGAAAGAAGGGGTAGGACTTTTTGTTTTTTCTAATATATTTTCTGTTTGAATTTCCAGTTGATGAAACACAAAACCGTAAAGGAATCCAACACCTTTTTTTTGGAAAAACACAAACAATCATCCTCCAAAAAACAGAGCCCCCTCTCTCCTTTGTGTGTGCATTGGGACCAGCAGAGGCCGATTGATAGCTAGGTAGCTCAGCGTTAACATGTTAGTGGATGGGAAGTGTTAGCGTACCTCAAGCACAGAAAGAAATACTTCATAAGTCGGCAACTACATGGTCACTGGCTGCAGTTATATTACTCAAGTGTTGCATGACAATTGTAATGAAATAAAAACTTCAAATGACAAGAAGTTGTAATTCTAGAATCAGACACAGAGCTGGAAATACTTTCCTGACTGGGCAGCACCCGAATGCACACACAGTGAACGGTGTCTATCTTCTTGTCTGGCTCTAGAAAAGATGGCAGATGAGCAAAACTTTCCTTCAACTTGGGCATGTTCCATTCACGAATAGAAGGTTCAGCATTTAAAAACACAAGAAAAACAGGCTGCGTTTGTTTGTCCTGATTTGAGTTATCTGGAATGTTTCTCGATGCTGACAGGTGGTATATTTCTGTTATTTCCTTTAACCCTTCCTCTCTTTTATTCCCTTTTTCGTTCATTTGGAATCACCAGTGAAGGGTGAGCATACACTGTGTGTTTTGTTTGGAGTTGACTAACCTAGAGAGCTATGTAGATGTATTTCTGATCATGCCCCCCTCCCCAGGTAAACTGACACGCTAGTCACATGCGAATTCTGCAGGTGATCCTCATGTGAATAGACACATGATACACCACAATTAACAGGGTTCACATGTGGTGGTGAGTGTGTTGATTTGAACGCATGTGTGAACTCTGCAAGACACACATGTTTTTGATAAACAGTAAGTCACCATGTGTACTGTCCAGAAGTGCAATGTGACTCAGAATGAGGAGTTTTTACTCCAAAATTGAAATTTCACGAACATAAAACATTTCAAATACTAATTGACAAAATATTCGATGGTGAATTGGTTTCAACTTCAGCTTTGGGGATTAACTCTTCATATGATCACATATGATGCAATTGGTCTCATACACGTTTGATAGTTTCTTAGTTTGACTTTGAGAGAAAACAATACATTAAATACTGCATTCCAACTTACACCACCTTGTCTTCCACTCTTTCAGGTCTCCAACCAAGGTAAGCCACGCATTTCAAACAGATGATGTTTTTCCAAAGTTCCTCCAGTTTGATAGACTTTTACAATAAAGTCTCCTCATCTTCCCTCCAGGGGTCTCCCACAAACAATGTGTCTCCCACATCAACTCCAGCCAAATCTTCAAATGCAGTTCCTGCTCTGCAGCCTCCTCCTGGCGAGAGTGCTGCTGCTGCTGCTCCGGCTGCACCTGAGGCAGCAGAAGAGTAAGTAACCGTTTTGTGATAATTTACTCTGCTGTTAATTGAGTTCCGGGCCTTGGCGTTGACAATAAGAGCCCCAAACAACATTGAGCCCAGCCTTAAAAAAAAATACCGTCTCCCATAATATAGTGAAAATAACTGTCAAAAATTAAAAAAAAAAAAAAAATTGTAAGAAAAGTTTCTATGCTGTTTCAAATTAGGGCAGGAATGTCTGTCAGTTGGACTTGGCCATGTACATGTGTGTCTCTACTGGGCAGCGCCATGTTTGTTTACACCCTAAGCCTCATCTCTTTGATAACGGAGACCACACAGAGACTCCCTGCTTCAGCAGCACCTCTCTGATTATCCGTGGCCTTGTGTGACACTCTCAAGAACTCCTTGGTCACACGCTCCCTCCACACATCCGCTCAGTTACACACCTATCCACTGGATATTTGTATGCAATTACGATGAAAGGATTTCTAACTTGAGAAAAACCCACTATACTACTGGGTGATTAGAACAAGTCGTCATTTGTGCAAAGGATGAAGGTTTTAATGTCCTTTCTCTGTCCCTAGTTCTCTGTTGGACCTGGATCCACTCTCTTCCTCAGGTCCCTCAGTAACATCAGCTGCCCCCACGTCTTGGGGAGGTAAGTTGCAGTTGCACATCTATTTGCCAGCATCTGCAGCATATCTGACAACCACTGGGAGTAGCAGGACAATAAGATAACAAGAAGAAATAATAACAATATATTTTTTTAAAAATCTAAACAGAAAACATGGTTGGACTTCACGTATTATCCAACACATCTTTGTTTACTTTCTGCTTCCACAGACCTTCTCGGATCGGGTGAGTACAACTCTATTCCTTATGACATAATCACAATCTAGGAGTCCCGGCTGCCTTGATGTTGTTGACTCTGTTTCTTAAAATTTTAAAATCGAGGTGACCTGGAAACAATGTCAGTGTTTGAATCTAAAGTGGTAGACTTTACTGTGTCATGTTACCTCCTTGTTTGTCTCCTCCAGCTGTTCTTTCTAGTCTGAGTAGTCTCTTTGTTTCTCTCTGCCCTCTCTCTCTCCCCTCCCTCCACATACTCCATTGTCTGTTTATGGTTTTTAACGGGGGCTATTTTGGTTGGTTGCCTTTTATTTGTTGGTTATGACCGGACGGTGTTGCATAATTTCATAACTTTAATTTCATTACAATTTTACTTTTGCTTTGTGACAATTACCTTAATTGGGCTTCATTTAAATTTAACCTTTGTTTGTTGTGTCGGTGACTCAACCGGTTATTTTGGTTGCTCTTTTGGGGTTTATTTTGGTACCTTTATTTGGGGGATTTCAAATACCCCATTGGTACTCACAGAAATGGGCGACTCCTTGCTATCCGAACCCACCCTCACAGCAGAGGCCGCCCCCTCCCCTGCTGCAGCAACACCCACCCCTGCAGCGGCAGAACCTGGAGGCACTCTAGCTCCTCCCGCTAGCACAGCGGCCGCCACCTCCCCTGGCGCCACCAATATGGATCTGTTGGGAGGTCAGTGGGCTTCCAGAGGATTCTCTACAACAGAATCACTCTGGGAAGCTCAACCCTAAAACCCATCACATAATGTGATAAGACAGATGACTGCATGCTCAAACACACACAGACTGTACAGTGAAATCTGAATGCTTTATATTACTGCCTGCAGTTTACAGTGCCCCTGTGCCGATGTGGCAACAAAATTCCACATTATACATTATTAGACTGTAAATAAGATGAACAAGAGGCTACTTTATTTTGAACCCCAGTTGAGATTTGCCCCAAATTGTCAATGTATTGATAGCATGTCTTCAGTAATGTTGTATAATTATATAATAATCATAACAATATTGATTTTAATAACAATGTTACCCTTTTTGTCTTGCAATCAAGGAAAATGTTGGCATAATCTAAAATAGCTACTCGCTGGAATACCTGACCTGACCACAATCTCTTGGTTGGATATTAGAAAAAAACTCCCCAAAATGTTAATAGAATTAAACACAGTCAACCTGTCTTGTGCGTAAACTCTGGATTCTAAATCACGAAGACAGCGCAAGAGAGGCAGGCGTCTAGCAAGGAGGCTAAACTTCTGTTTGCTAGCATCTGTCCCCCAGCACATCTCTCTTACTGTACCTGCATGCTACTGTTACACAAGCTACATGGAGCACTGCGTGCATTTTGCTCCGGAAAAACCTAACCTTTGTTATTCTAAACTTTTTGGAGTGATGATGCCAGATAAAAAAAAAAAAAAAATGCAGCTAAAAGTTTAAAATGAAAAGAAGCCCGACTAATGACGAAACCGTTGTAGTTCCTTCTTTAGAGAAGTGCAGTAGAATACCTGTTTCACAGTTTGATTATGTTGGTTGCTTTCAGATGGTTGGATTAAGCTTAAACTCTTAGTTGTCTAGAAGAGAGGAAAAACAATGGCACTGTTATCCGGATACCCTCAAAGCTGCATTATTGGACATGAAAAAGTTGTATGGAGCCATCCTGTCATCCATTTCTCACCTATCGTACAGATAATGTCTTACCTCTTGTCTTTTTCCGCTGAACTACTGCTTGCATGTAAGTATCTCTACACCACATGTAGCCTACTTGTTACACTGTAAGTTGCAGGCTGTAATTTAAAGCACGAACACAGAACTTTACTGATGAGTCACTGATATTATCTATAAACTGCAAGCAAGGCTGCATCCTCAGAAACAGTCCTTAGAGATGCACTGGTGCACATTTTCATCATTCTCAGCTTCGTCAAACTAGATTTTTGATGATACTCTGATACAATGTATCTTAAAATTTACCTCCACAGACACAACGAACAGATATCTCTGCATTATGTCACACTCTCACCTTCGGCTTGAACGTACTGCTAGACTCATTCTCCACATGCGTCTTGTTTGATAGGCACACATGCTTTTCTTGACCGCAGTGAAAAGCAATTCTATCAAACCCTGTCACATGGCTACAGCTACAAATGGGAGCTGCAACACTTGTAGTCACTGCTTCTTTATGTAGATCTGAGGCTTACGCTGCTCTTTGTGTAGTAAATAAATCTTGTTAGTGCCTCCTGTCTGTACTCCCATTTGTCCATTCACCTGTCTGTCAATAATATCACAGTCGCTTCTGTAAACTGCATTTTCTTTGCAGATATAAGTTTAACAAATGCTGATTTTGTATTTGCTCAGATGTTCTGTTTTTCAGTTTTTTTTTCTCCCTCGTCATTTTTCTGACTCTATTTCTCTTGACTTTCTTTTCATCACTCCATCTGTCGCTGTCTCTCTGGACTCTCTGTCCTCCACTGGGGTTTGTGTGAACCTCAGATGCCTTTGCAACACCTGCTGCTGCCCCCGAGGCCTCTGCAGCAGCAGCAGCAGCAGCTGAGGGTGGAGCTGCCGCTGCGCCTGCCCCAGCCGCCAACACTGGAGCTGGTGGGTGACTGAAAATCTGTGTGTGTGTGTGTGTGTGTGTGTGGGGGGGGGTACATGCGCTTGAATATTTCCGTTTTTTACGACACTTGTATTACACCACGACTCCTCAGAACATATTACTCTTCTTTCTTCATCCCACATTTTAACAAATCAGTATTTTACAAAAGTCAACACCGAACATCTACTACATTAAATTTATACTTTTAAATGAGTCAGTCATATTAATTCAGTTATTGATGATGAGAAAATGTAAGCCATTGTTAAAATTATTACAGAAATATGCTTTTTCTTGCTCAGTATTTAAAATCGGCTATAGATGGTCTGAGAGTCTTTGTTTAAGACCTGTGGAGGTGCTACTATGTATATTTTGTTTTATTGTCTTAGTAGATATTGTGCTAATCTAAACTAGCTGGCAGCTGCTAGCAGTTTCCCGTTTATCGAACACAGCTAGTGTCTGCTGCTTTTCCTTAAAATGCTGAAAATACGTCCGTGTTTTCACTTGAATCACATTAAAACTGCAGTGGTTGTTGCTTTAAAGAAATATTGCTGTACTTTTAGATTTTCAATACTTTTACCACTTTCTCACAACCGTGAATAAAAAGATGTTAAGTGATATTACAGGCCAGTTTTTGAGTGCTTGTGTGTTTATTGTCGAGTTCTAATCAAGGTTCCATCTCAAGGCTTTGTGCAGGGACTGTGGGCGTACAGATTGGCTATTCAGTACTGCTAGTGTCTGGACAGTGCTATTGTTGTTGCCATGGTGACTGAAGACCGTATTCTTCTCTCTCTCTTTTATCATTATGGCCATGTGGCAGGTTTGTGTGTTTTGTTCCGAGGTGAAGGTTTTTAGTTTCCTTGGTTTTTCAGGGTTTGTTTATTCTTTATTTATAGATGCCATTTTGGATCTATACTGACAACAGGAGTGTGTGGAACCTCTCCTTCCTTCATCTCAGCTTTCACTATTTTCACCATCACATTAAGCATACATGTCTGTTTTGTGGGAACATCATCTTCCCCTCCTCTCTGTCTAATATTTGTTCCTCAACCCCATCCCGCCTCTTTCCAAAAGACCCCTTCACTCCCTCAGATGGTAGCACCAACGCAGCTTCTTCGGGTCTAGACCTTTTCACCATGATGGCAGTGGAGAATAATAACCCAGGCGATTCTCTGGATGCCTGTTTTAGCTCTGTGATGTCACAGCCCTCCTCCCCCGCCCCTTCACTGCTCTTCACCTCATCATCCAGCACCATCATCACCACCGCAACCATTGCAGCTCCCATAGCCCCCAGCGCAGTCAGCCCTGCTACTGACCTTTTCAGCGGTAAACGTTAGAGATGTGTGTGGTCCGTTAATAATCTTAGTCTTCTTATTCAGAATGATTGGCATCCTTCCAGTGCTCTCTGATGCTGCTTGTCATCCTCTCCTCTCCTCTCCTCTCCATTGCCTTAATCAAGCTACAGTAATGTGCATGTATTGAAGGAATCTTCCACTTGGCTGCCATGCCTGAGCATCTTCAACAGTTTCATATTGGTTGAGCATTTCGATATTCCTGTCTCTAGATCTCTTTGATTCCATGCCAGCAGACCACACTCCCAGTGCTGACTTGTTTACAGCAGGTACCCCGCTGCATCCATCCACGCATCTCTGGTGTGCTCGTACTCTCATATCCTATCTTGCCGTGTGTTTTTTTTCTTTTCTGCATTGTCTTTGGTTTTGATTAGTGGAGAAAGGAAATGAGATTGTGCTCCTATGGGTTAGCTTCAAGCTCCTGGGCGGTTTGAGACTGAATTTTCCAATTTCAGCATGTTCTGCGTGCACTGCATTTGCAAACGTGTGCATTCATGAATCACAGTCTGTAGTTTTGTGTGTGTGTTTATGAATGTGTGTTCACGATGTAAACACCATCTCCACATGCAGATGTATTCCAATCCCCTGCCCCCATCCTCACCTCGGCACCCCCACCCAAAATAGACACGGGAGCCATCATGAACCTGTTTGGTGGTGGGTAACTCAAATGATTCCCCTTTTCATGACGAGTTTTGTCTGGGACTATTTATGATGATAATTATGTGGTCAGACTTGTGGGGTTTTTGTTGCTGCATTTTTGCGGGATATTAGTTTCATTTTTATTTCGTGGCAAGCAAGGAAACTCATGAATATTTTAGAACAATGGGAGTTTGTGACACTCTTATTTATAAATTGCATGCCAGAGTTTAGTGGTTTCTGACTTTTTTTTACTGGCTTTTACCGTCTTTGTTCAAAGTTGTTACAGTATTACTGCATAGATGAGGTTTTTGTCAGGAATCTGACTTCGTATCGTCTTACGTGACTAGACACATTGACTTAAATGGTTACAAGCGCATAGTATTGAGTAAGTATGAGAAAAAAAGAGCTCAGCAGTGACCGCTCACCTTCAGAACTGTTCCAGAAGTAAATTTCCCATTCAGTTCCTCCACTGACATTTCATCAAATTAGAGAGTCTGACACCAGCAACCAGCCGACCAGCGAGCAGATTAATCATGGCCATAAAATATTTGATTCCTTACAAAAAGATACAGGAAAAGAGAGAAAAGGGCAAAGGTACAAGACTGTTTAGACGATTATCTTTAGTGTTAAGGAATTATTAATCATATAAACAACAGCAAACGATGCTTCCATCCACACATTATCTAAAATAACTCATCATTCTTGTAGCTGCCATCTAACAATATCAAATATATCAAAATATGCAATGTCTCCAAAAAGCTGCAGATACTGTATGACACAGGTGCCCAGTATGGTGATAGTGTCATTATCAATGGCTAAGTGTCTTGGTGTTCAGTTTTTTTAACTGCTATTATTGTGAAATGTGTCTTAAAAACTTTAAAAGTACTTACATTGTGTATTCACACTTTCCTCTCTCACTCTCAACATTTTGTTTGGTGTTAGCAGTGTGAAGCCGAAGCCTGACTATTACCCCTTCTTTGCCCTCATGCTGCGATGGAAACACGTCGACCGGCTTTGACCCGCAATGATATGGTTTGTTTTTGGTTGGCCTGCCAGAGTCCACAGGAGGAGACGCTGCCGCCGCTCCCGCTGCCCCCGGTGCAGAGCTCATGTCAGGTAACGCCTCTCAAATGTGACGGTCCATTCTTCATGCTGGAGGAGCAGATTTTCATTTCATATGAACACGTTGTAATGTAGCTGTATTATCACACCATTATCATGAAACGAGATTATTGCAATATCTACGGAAGATTGGAAGGGAAAAAAATCATAATTTGTTTATCGTTTGTTGATTAAAGCACAAGTGCTGTGTGATGGAGTGTCTGCATTGTACTGAAATAACAATTCGATTTGAACCAGAGTTGCTCGTGCTGGATTATTACTGTAGTATCTTTAGGGTGTCATTAACATTTATTGACATCAAAAAGGGATGCACGATATCAGATAAGCCAATATTTTTACAACTGATTTTGGCTGATAGCCAATATTTCAATGTTATCTGGTTGGAAAAATTTGGAAAAGCCCATAATTCAAATATTTACTTTTTTTGCTCAACATTAATGACGAGCAAAGAAGAAGAGAAGCAGATTACTTCTGATATTCAAAAATTGGCTATTGGCCCAATACCAAGATATTTTTGCAACGACCAGTTTCCGTCCAGACGGATGGTGCTCTGATAGTTTAGTGCATCCCTCATATCACCCATTCTTTAATATCATGCTTTTGTTAATACTGGTATACCGTGACAGCCCCTGATCTAACTACCTTGCCTTGATAGCTGTTTATAGTGATCACGTCACTCAACGTTGTACAGAAAACACAGATTTCACCCACTAAACCTTTGAGTGGTGTGTTTGGACTCCAACTTCATTTGTCCATATAACATCGTGTTAACATCATCACCAGATGAACTCATTTGCATACAGCTATTGTGCTTATTGGTCTTTGGGGAATTCCTCCCACCTTCCCTGACAGTACAACTGGTAACCATGGCAACAGCAACCTCAGAAAACGGGCTTCCCTCACCTGGTTCCCGGTCACCTCCTGTGCTATTGGTCTGCATGTTATGTAACTGACGGTCTGCAATACTACTGCTTTGAGGCTTAACCCTTTCTCCCCCCTCTCTCTACCCTTCACGCAATAACCTCCGAGTGCTTTTAAAACCCTCATTGCCTTTTCTTCTCTCTCTCTGGCATCTATGTCCCCCCCCCCCCACTTTTCCACTCTTTCATTCTCTCTTCTTTGCGCTCACTCTCTCTCTCCCTCTCTCTCTCTCCATCTGGCTCTTGGGCTGGCTATTTGCTTGCTTCCTGCCATTTGATTCGGTGAGTTTCCTCGCTCTTTAACACGCTAATGTCTCACAGTGCACTGCTGCATTGCAGGGGTGCAAGCTCAGCTGCACTGTCCCCTCCACCACCACCACCACCACCACCACAGATGCCTGATGGTTACATAGAATGTGAAGTAGCAGTATTATGTAGTGCTTCTTTAATTAGCCCGCTTCATTGCTGCAGTGCTTCTGCCCTCATCATAAACTGTGCAGTACCCACATGTAAAGTATCATCTCAGATCATTAAAACGTTAAAAAAAAACAAGAGCTGAAAAATGTGAAGGCTGTTTTACACATTTACAAAATCTAATTTATATTTTATCATTTGTTTATTTAAAAACATATATGACAAATTGTCCCTCGCACACGTTTTAAATGTCCTGAGCTTGGACTGAAAATGATTATTGATGATGAGTAGTAGTCATGTAGTCAAGTACCTGACCTAAAAGATATCTCCTGTTGCTGATATGTCAACTTGTACATTCAAACACATTTCACACTCTATTCAGAACTGAAATGATCATTTTTGGCATCTAAATGCTTTAGAGGTTAATTTTTAGGCCACTATTTGCTGTAGATATCTTTTAATATCATATTCTGATATGAATCTATAGCTCATTTCCTCTCCTCCTTCTGTCGTCATGGAGAGCTCTTTTGGTTGTCATGGTAATCCCAAGTAGTAAGGAAGTCTGGTAGAGTTTGAGGATAGCTAATATCTTCCTCTCCCCTCTCAAATCCTCTCCATCTGTGTTCCCTCCGCCTTCCCCTCCCTCCTGTAGTATTTGATGGATTAGGGGATGTAATGAAGCCCACTCTGACCCCTCAGGCAGGTGACGTTGACACCTCCATGGCTAACATGGCAAGTAGTAAGTAGTCATTCGCTCAGGCTAGCAATCATTGTGAAGAAATAGTTCAGCATTTTGGGAATGAAACAAGACTCCTGTCACAGTGAAATCTGGAGCTATGAGGAAATTAGCTTAGTTTAGCAGGAAAACTGGGAGCAAGGGAAAGCTTGATCCTCTCCAAAGGACTAGAATTGGCTTTCAAAACCTTTAAAGCTCACTATTAACAAACTGCTAATAATTTTGTAACACGCGCAAAGAACAGACATTTGTTTTCAAATACATATGGCCAGAGATGCACATACATCTCAAGAACCTCTGCACGTCAGTAAGTCAGAAATCTCTCGTTAGTCAATACATTGTTAAATCATGTAATTTCATATTTTCCCTTTTTTTTTTGTTTTGACTTGTTTTTCCTTTTTTTTTGATGAATTAGTTAGCTGATTCCAAACTTTGAGCTAGGTTATCTAAGCCTAGCTAAGGTAATCAACCTCTGCCTCTTGCTCCAGTGGTTACTTTTGACCACAAACCATCACTAAAATATTGACTGGGGAAATATATTCCTTTCATATTTTCATATGGAAAATATCAGCTAAATATTGATGTAGAAAAGTAACAATTGCTATATTTATATAAGAATATTATATATTCTTATATAAAAATAATATAAGACACTTACACATACACTGCCATCGGTGATAATCCATTGCATATGTAATCATCGTCGATTTTACTTAACCAACATTCTTCTTAGCAAGTCTTGGTATTTGTTTAGCTGCTATCTAGATTATCGTATCTAAACTACCAGGCTGGTTCACCATGTAGTTTGTCCCAGTGGTGCTGTATTCCAGAAGCCAATGCTTCTGTGAGTTCTTTGGGTAGTAAAAATCAATATGAAATGGCTTTTCCCAAAATGTTGAGCTATTAAACTCCAACTACAATGCAATGAATTTATGTGGTAACACTGTTTGTCAAAGGAGACAGTAATGTTGCAGAACCTCTCTTCCTCTCTCTCTCTCTCTCTATCTGTCTCAGACCTCACAATGGGAACTGCAGCGGCCCCTCAGGTAGCTCCCCCCAGTTGGGGTGCTCCCATGGTAAATGTTGTCTGTGTTTTATAGCATGGAGTGGAGCCGCATGGCAGCAACAGACAGGGCATAGCAGCAATCACAAGCATTGCCTTCATCTGGCTCTCCAGGCTCCAGGTCCAGTCATAGAGCTAGGACACTGAGAGGTTTGGACACAAGGAAAGCAAGAAAACAAAGCATTGCAATGTGGAAGTCAGCCTATAGCAAGATACCCAAGTGGCTGACGGACTGCATTGGTTCTAAATGTGTAGAAATGGACCAAATCACCGTGCAGTCTGGTTCAAAACCTTGTTTGTGTATTGCTATCTGCTAGAGAGTGATGAAGTGAGAAATTAGAGTGCCAAATTAAGAAGCTGTTGCTTAGAAACAGTTTCTCCCTCTATGAAGATGATACTTCATTTAAAGTCTGATTGAGACCTGGCCACTTCTGCCCCACATAGCTGAAGTCACCCTTTTAATTTGCTCCTGAATACAACACATATAATCATAGTTGAAGCGACACTTCACTCAAAAAGTGTATTTTGCCTTTGAAGACATCACAAATTGTTGTCTTAAGCTCACAGAAATGATATTTGAGCTGATAAACGATTACACTGTGGCGCGACCACCGAACTGGAACCATGATACTTTGTTTTTGTAGCTCAATCAAAGTGTTTGTGGATTATTAAACAAATGGCTGGATAAAGGATATGTAGATTATACCAGATGATGAGCTTGAGAGTTTGTTAATGGACATTTCTGCTGCCGTTAGCCATCACTCACTTAGCTTCAAGCTACATGTACATGGCTGGCTCTTTCTGCGTTCTGGAG
Organism: Aulostomus chinensis; assembly: GCF_037954235.1. Lineage (NCBI taxonomy): Eukaryota > Metazoa > Chordata > Actinopteri > Syngnathiformes > Aulostomidae > Aulostomus > Aulostomus chinensis. The sequence goes on from NC_141339.1 coordinate 18,290,938, forward strand.
TAACAAAGAAGTAATGCAGCAGTGAAAATACATCTTTGTGAGTTCAAAGCACTTATCTTTGAATACTTGAAAGACAAAATGCACATTGCGGGTGAAGTATCACATTAAATACTCACCTGAAGGCTGCCTGCAACAAGTTTACCTACTGCCCTCTAAATCCTTGTGCATGATAAAATCAGCTTTTAAATTCAAGTTAGAGGTTTTGTTGTGCCGTCTTTTGCTACAATGTTGTGTTGCAAGCTTGAGATTAGAGTGTGTCTGTCTGTCCTCATCAATACTTTTGTATTGCCTCATGTCTTTTTTTGATGTGTGTTTGCATTGTCTTGCATTGTCTGTCTTATGTGTAGTGACCCCAACTCCTCCTCTCCCTCCCCTCCACACCTTTAGACCGTACCCATGGGTGTTCCTCCTTTTATGGGGACTCACCCCAGCTTCTTTATGGTAAGACTGCCAGTCCAGTTCAGTAATGTCCCTCAACCAGTCTGGACATTACTGGAAAGTGATGGACAATGAGCCCTTTAGGTGTCCCAAACACACCCTTCAGACAGTCGAGATTGTGTCTCATTGTCTTTATTGTCTATGTCTGTGTAAGCCCGGGGCAGCAGGTGTTGGAGCTCCCATGATGCCTATGGTTAGGCCAGGATTCCCTGCCACTGGCGCAACCCCTGGAGCACCGGTATATTCTTAAATAGATCCTAGATAAGTGAGCGCATCATGATAGCTTAAAGCCACTCTGCCTAAATTACTGGCTATGTCTGCAGATGTCTCCGGGAGTGGCCCAGAGCCCCAGAAAGCCTCCACCACCCAGGAATGCTCTGGACGACCTTAACATTAAGGACTTCATGTAGACTGATTGATGAGTAAACTCCCAAGGTAAAGTCATGATCAAATGGGTTCGTTGTATTTTAAGTGCCCAAGGTTAGATTTGCAGCATCAGCCAAGCAGTTTTATCTGTATTGATTTCTTTGATGGAGATGTAGACAAGCTTTCATGCGCCTCCTTGAGCCTTTACTCTTCCAAGCCAAACGACTGGTCTGGATTTCTTTCCTTTGAAAAATGCTGGTTGTATTTTTATCTGAGAATGCATAAACTCTTCATTTTTCTCCACTAAAAACTGCTTTTGGTGATTTATGATTGAGTTTGGTGATTGGTGGGGTGACTAGCTTTAGAATGTGGTTTTGGATGAAGATATCAATTTGAATTCAAGTCAATCCTCCATGCGGACTGTTGAGAGTTGCTTCACAGCTAAATTTCTGAGATGATGAAAAACAAAAGAGCAGTGTAATGAGTAGTAACTGGTAACTTACAATTTAAAGGCAGCCAACAAACTATCCAAACATCCCAATCAGAATAGTTGATAATGAGCACCAACCTCTGATCCACTGCTCATTAAAGAGCTAATCAGTGGCTGGTTGGTGATTAAAGCAGCCTCCATTCTGACCCCCTCCACCACGTCGGCCAGCAGCTTGATTTAACTGCAGTGGCCATGTATCAACCAGTAGAGGGCAGTTGCTCTACATATCGATAACGAAGAAGAATTCAAACATGTTGCACCAAAATTTCAAGATTTGGATCTGAATGAGAAGGAACTTAACTCAATACGTGTGTGCGTTGGTTCTCTGCAGGACCAAAAGGTTTGAGTGTTTTGCTATGCCTCAAGCTAGTTGAACATATTTCTCTGTCTGTTTTGTTGGCATATATAAATAAACTTAACCTATTTTAATACAGATCAGGTGTATAAACCAATTCTAATTTTCTCTGCCTGTTTCTCTCAATTTGTGCAGGTTTGTCATTGTGTCTGGAGCTCTGTGGATGTGGATGTCTGCACTCCCCCCCCACTGCCTTCCCTCAGCCAAGCCCAAGCCCGTCAGCCATTCAGTCATCAGCTCAACCACCATTGACCGACTACCAGCTGCAAACCCCTGAAACAACCTGCCCTCCTTATCTACTGTTGTAGCACAACTGTGAATGTGAACCCTAGATACAAAAACAAAAAACTCTGTTTCTGTGTGTGTGTGTGTGTGTGTGTGCGTGCGTGCGTGTGTGTGGGAGTGTGTGTAAATCAGTGTTAAACTTTACTTAATATACAACGGAAAAACAAACAAAAAAATATAAATGTGTATTTAGATTCATTCTGGATTTCCACGTATTAGCGGACTTGGAATGGTGGATATATGTTGGTTTCTTTGCGCATCTCCCAGACGAGGACTGTATTGTTCAATGTGGACTGTGTTCGGTGTGTGTAACTTCACTGGCCAACCCCCACTCCTCTAACCCTGTCATCCAAACTAATACTGAGCTTGTTTATGTCATTTAAACTTGGTTGTACCTGTATCTGCTTGGCTATCCATCCTCCTACTTGTCTACAATGATTCTTAATCAAAATGTACCTGAAACAACTTGCACTGCTAATCTGAAATAATCATTGAGCACATTAATTTGTGTTCAGTTTACTTTGTCTCTCTCTTTTTTTTTAGGATTGTATGCAACATGCAAAAATCTGTGAACTGTGTTCAAATTGACATATGCATTTTAGACTATTTTGATGATAGATTAAACATATTTTCTTTATTTTAAGTGAAAATGTATTATATATTTTTAGTTATATCAAATAATATGGTTGGGAAAAAAAAGGCAACTAGATTGGAAAATTTCCCCACATCCTCGGTTCATACCTCTCAGTCTGTCTCTAAGGTGGTATTGAATGGATACTTACCTGGAGTGTTTACTGTTGCGCCCTCTGCTGGTGTGGGGTAATATCTGCATGAAATTAGATTACAGGTTTTAGGGAGGAAATTAATGAGACATAGAAGCAGTTTTTTCTGGGATCGAAATGTGGCCTCACTCTTTTGGGGGTCTTTTGTGAAGCAACAATCGGTACATTTGCTCTCACTGGAGGTCTTGGGGACTCATTGTAAAGCACTCAAGTATTTGCTGGATGTTCTGTGTGTTGTTTATTTCCAAAGTGACTGTATCCTAATCCATTGTGGCATTACAAAGTGTCGAAAGAAAAATAAAGATGACTATGATGTATAAATACCAAAAGAACATGGATAATAATGTTTGCTAAGTATTCATATGAAGGCTGTGTAGTTTTTGGGTTATATTGGATGGCATTGTCCCTCCCCCCCTCACCCCATCCCCCACCTGCATGTGAGTCTAAATGAGATGCAATAAAAGACAAATACACCGATCCAAATGGCCGTCACGACTCATATCTAAGTCCAGTTTTGTCAGATGCTTCCTGTTCATTTTTGTTTCTCGTCAGCATGTGTTGTCTGGTGAGAGGAAACGTGTTTGTGGCATGGACACTCAACAACATGAAAAATAGTTTGTTTGACACGTGAGAAAAAAAGAAAAAGAAACTGTATACACATGTTGATTGGACCCTTGAATAAGACAGGAAATGAACAAGCACCATTTGTGGATGTGTTTAAACAAAGACAAGGAATGTTTTTTTTCTATAATTGTTTGCGGTACGCAAAGTCCCGGGATAAATAAAAATGCCCTTTACGATGTCAGGCTTGCAAGTTTTTTGGAGACAGACAAACCACGTTCTGAGTGTAGCAGAAGTGACTTTGAATTTCTCTACATAACCCTGAAAGTTGGATCTAAATCATCAGTCTGTTTACAGCAATGACCAAAATGGTTAAATAGGCTGCTGACCCAGCACCACAGATGCAAAAATCAACACTGGACAGCAGGTTTGGTGACATGCTTTTCACTGAAGAGGTGAAGCAGGGTAATAAAGCCGTTTACAGGCAAGTTCAGTTCTTTAAGGTGCACTTTGTAATTTTGGGCAGGTTCAAACTTGGTATTATCAGTAAGACCTGAGTGATCCGACTGCAAATGGACAGCTCCGATCACTCCAACCATCTTCAGAAGTTTTGGTGTGGGCCACATGTGGCCGCTTTCATTTAACAGTGTGAATGCATACGTATCCTGGGGTACACTGACCCACACAATAGTCTGATACCCTCAGCGAACCCATTCTTAATTGTGATGTGCCAAAAAAGGCAAATTGTTATCACGCCACATGGTGAGTCATGCGTGCCACAAAGAGCTCTGACTTGCAGGTAATATGCTAAAGAACATGATAGTATTGGTTGTTTTCCTCCTACCTTTACACTACTGTTTGAACCAAACGCTGGAGGCTTTGCCGTCTTGGAACGTTTGTTCTGGGAAGTATTAAAGGACACAGTTAAACCGCTCAACAATACTCTAAACTCTATTGAAACTGTTTCCAAATGGATAAACATGCCACAAAACTTGTTAAGGAAATATTTTATTTCTAAGTTGAATCATGCCTGTTTCTAATACAAATGTACAAGTATTTAAATAACGGTTTAAAGGAACTCCACACATGCTATACTTGAAATGTAGTTAGTTTTCTTTTAGTATGCTGCAATATAGCAAAAAAAAAAAAAAAAAAATTACATTAAATGAATGAGGAGTCTTCAATGAAGCTGTGATGACATGATGCAACAACAGTTTAGGTAGACACAACTAAGAGTTCTTTAGTCTGCAATTCACTCTTTGCTAAGTGTTACTTTCAGCGTTTTTGACAGTAAGTCCTACTTTCTGGAATCTTTGAGGCCTCAAGAACGTGACCATTTCCTCTCGTATATCATTTGATCTGCAGTTCAGACCTCTTTACAGTGACTGGGGTCTCCATGGATCCAGTGGCAGATCTGGGCATATTTTGGAGGAGTGATCCTCACAGCCACATTAAAGTCCCTCTGTTCCCCCGCTTCCATATCCACCCACTGATGTCCTGAAAACACTCCAATCACCCTCCGCTGCCACTTTCCTCTCCCACCTGCATGCTCCGCCTCTTTTTTCAGACGAATGTAAACACCTGCACCTGTAGCGCCTGGCTGAGCATCACAGTGCTGGTACATCAAATCGTCAGATTCCTTCGCCACTGAACAAAAGCGGTAGACCACTTTCTCATCCTCTTGACCAGCAAGCAGGCTTTTGTCAGTGTCATAGCCTGAGAAGTGGATCCGGGCCAGCGGGGTGGCTGTGGGCGCCACTCCAAGTTCCATATACTTCTGTTTGATTGGCCGATTCAGCTCCAGAAGGGCATAATCATAGTCAGGAGCCACAGCATTGGTGGAGCTCTCAGTTTGAATCCAACCTTGAGGGATGTGGGTTCGTTTGACTCTTGTCCAACGAAAAGCAGGCTTCTTCCTGGGTTCAGCGGCACGTCGAATGCGCTTGACACTGGCCTCTCCTCTTTCAAACTCATCTAGGTTCCCTTCATCAGCCACAACCTCTTTTCTCCCCCTGCGCCTCCTCCTCCCTCTCACTTGACCATCTATACTATTCTGTTCCTCACCATCCTCCATCTGTTCCTCTTTTTTCCTTCCACCCCTCTGTCGCCCTCCTCTTCTCCTACCCTGTCTGTTTCTTTTGCTTTTGAGCTGTAATACTCCTACTTTGACTCTCCTTGCACCCTCTAAATAAGACCTACCATCATGGAGGCAGTGAGCAGCTGTTAGCACATGTTTTGGGGAAACTAAAACTCCGGAGCATCCTGTGGAGAGACGGACCGCAGTGGAGAATGGGTAGTTGGTAATAAACTGCGAGTCTGAGATCACGAAGCGACCATCGGCTCCATAAACTTGACGTTTTTTGCGGGTTTGTGAAAAAGCACGGGTAACTGTCATATTAAAACCCTGCAGAGTGACATCTGTATGTGTGCGTGTGCCATTCTCATACATTGTCTCATATCCCAGAATCCTCTCTTGCTCATACTGGTCTATATATGGGAGGCCTCTTTGACACTCGATCCCACAAAGTGTCTTTATCCCACCTCTCTCGTCCTCTTCCTCAATACCCCTGCTGAATGACGGTTTGTTTAAGAGCCATGTGTGTGCGTCCAGCAGCGTTGGGAGGCTCTGCCTGCGCCACTCGTAAACCTCGCTGATCTCATTGTTGCTGAAAACTGTTGAGGCAGCTGCATAGAGCAGCACAAACAGGAGATTGAGGCCCATCTGAAAAGGACAAAGAAAACAAAATAGATGAAGAGTTTGATTCATTTAATATTACTGTAATGAAATTATTTGGCCAGCAGATGGCACACAAGCCATAACAATCACAGCAGCAAAGTGAGTACCGGTATTTGTGATATATTTAAAATAGACTAAGAATGCTTAAAGTTGAGAAAATCTAATATATGTCTCAAAATGTAGATACTGCCACTTTAAACCTTCATGATTAGGCAAAAATACTCTGTACAATACTAATACAATAGTCTGCTGTTTTTTTCTTAGCCTGTATTAATAACACTGCATTATGGAAAAAGTCAGCAAATCTGCAACTTAAGATTACTGTAACTCAGTTTTGATATAGGATAATATACAAAGAATGACACTGCAACATTACAGAAAGGTGGAGGTGGATTTTAAAGCATAGTCGTTCTTTGCTGAAACTGGTGTTAAAATGCCACCTGGCAAACAAATGTAAGAAACCTTTCCTACCTGGAAACAATCAAATACCACTCCAGCAATTTCCAGTAAATGGTCTCCTTCTCATTAATAAAAAGCTTCTCTCCAAAAGACTTCCAGCAGAATGAGTTCCATCATTTCCAGAGCTAAAAAAAAAAAAAAAAAAAAGGGGGGGGGGGGGAGCTGTGTGCATGATCCTCACCGAGATCTACATCCCACTTGGAAAAAAGGAAACATGACAACCAAACAGGGAGAGGGGAGGGGGCAGTCGAGGGGCTGAAGGGTACAAGCATGAATGAAGTTTTTGATCATGGGATGATGTTACATTTTGGGTCAAAAGTGGAGCAACATAGGGAGGAATTTAGGTGCATGGAACACTCTGAGATCAGTGATACTTTAAAGTTAAAAGAGGTTAGATGTAAAGGTATTTACAGACAAATCAGCTGATAAAAGGTTGCCTGTAACTGTGTTATGCTGGTGTTTCTGCGGTAAACGACTGAGTTTGGATTTATGTCAGGTGAGGTTTGAAGTATGTACAGAAACAAACACACACCATGCAAGACCTGGCACATCTGAGGAGACTGTATTTTAACCTCTGTTGGTTTATTTTGACAACTGCCAGGCTGTGCCCGAGCAACAGCAGTTCATTCAGTGCAGGAACTCCTCCTTGATCAGATACTCATGCACCTACATGCACACTCCTGCTAATGAAAGCTGAGATAATTGCTATTCTCATACAAAGAGATGGTTTGTTTTTCAACTGTGCGAAATCAACTCAATGTTTTGATTGTAAACACAACATGAGTTCAGAATTCCTTCTTTTCCTTTAGGAACTGGAGAAGTTCTGCAGATTTCAGTCTTATGGTGCGATAAGGAGGTGTTCCAACAGCATTTACTTAAAAGATGTTTTGCAGATTTTAGTCTTATTGCATGATAAGGAGGAGTGAGTTAAGTGTTTGAGTTCCAAACAATTCAAAATGAACAACAAACCTCTTTAGTCACCTTTGGCCAGACCTCTGGATTCCCTTAATTAGCACCAGTTTATTATGACATTTTGTTAAACAAAAGATCATTTCGGTTTGAAAACTGAATCTTGAGTATGGTGTCCTCATTGTTAAGTTTCTGGTATCAAATTGGTTCTTGTTGAGGTCATGACATAGGGGCTGGCCGCGATTGTCTCAACCTGTCCACCAGAGGGGAATATTTACTCCTCTCAGCTGGAATGTCAGATAAGACAAAATGAACTTTATTGACTATGAATGAAAGAGATGAACCATAGTGATGGCAGTGGTTCACACAATCTGCTTCTACACTCTTGTGAATGTGGGAAAGAACAGGACTACACTGTTTCCAGTGGAAAGAGCTCATCTCCCCTGCTGATACTGAGTTTCAGGGAGTGGTGCACTTATTTTGGGGGGGTTTAATGATGATTTATATGGTTAAGCAGGGTTTCCCCTTGTATCGGCAGTACATTGACTGCAATGGGCTCTCAGCCAGAGCTGTAAAAATAGACATTTAAAAAAAAACATAACTGGACAGAGAGTCAAAGGAATAGAAAATGAACTGAAAATGACAAAAACTTCCTGTTTTTCCCCCGAATTAACGTTTCAGTGATTTGCACTTTATAATGTCTGAATGTCATCTGTATGTATTGATGTGTGTATGTTATGTGTATGTTATGTTCCTCCTCCTCCATCCTTGTTCAACTGCTTATCCTGTTAAGGGTCGCGGGGGGTGGGTGGGGCTGGAGCCTATCCCAGCAGCTTTCAGGTGAGAGGTGGGGTTCACCCTGGACAGGTCACCAGTCCATCACAGGGCCAACATACAGAGACAGACAACCATTCACACTCACATTCACACCTACGGTCAATTTGGAGTATCAATCAGCCTCGTCCTCGCTTGATGTCTTTGGACTGTGGGAGGAAGCTGGAGAACCAGAGAGAACCCACACAGGAACAGGGAGAACATGGAGACTCACACAGAAAGATCCCATGCTTGAGCCGGGACTTGAACCCAGAACCCTCTTGGTGTGAGGCGACAGAGCTGACCACTGCACCACCGTGCCGCCCATCTGTTATATTTTCTAAAGCATCATCTTGGATTGTGAAATAAAGCATTTTAACTCTATGTAAGTTCTTGCCGTGTTATCTGGAGATAATAACCCTTGTGGGAGATTTCCGGTTAGAGGATAAAACAACTACAGAAAATACAGAATCAATGTTTTAGTTGGAGTTTCTACAATAAAAGGAGTGATGATCTCAATTTGTTTGGCAAATAGAGATGGAGAGCCAGGGGGGAGTGTGGTGACCTTATATTACAAGAGGATGTGAAAACTTTATGACCATCCATCCATCCATCCATCCATCCATCATTATCACAAATAATCGTTCCCCATGTTTCATCAATTAAGAGAAGTACAAGTAAACTTACCGGTTTTTATAACAGCAATAAAAACTGTACAGGAAATAATCCATTTACTAACATAAACAGCAAGAAGGAAATGATCAGACAATTATACTTTCAGCATTTGAAAAAGTAGAACTGCTCAATGATACTAGTCTGCTGGTATTGCTAAAATTACCTGTAAAGTTTCTTAGATGTGCTATATTAAACTTGTTCTCTTCTTTAACAACAACAACAATTATGATAATAGTAACAACTGTTTAAGTACTCTGAGAACAGAGACCTGCACCAAGGTCTATGTACATTTCCTGAAAGCCAGTGGAAACGTAATTGTTGCATTATGTTCCATCAACTGTAATGAAGCAGCCCAGTAATTTTTGTGCACTCCTGCTGATGAACAGAAAAACAAACAAGACAGCAGTGAAAGCAGGACCTCTTAGTGAAGGTAAATTCCAATGCACATCTGCAGTAATGGCATAAAGCCCTCAGCCAATTAATGCCAACTGTGATCATGGTGATTAATAATACTGAGTATCAAAGTAGCACCAATTATTTGAGAACTTGTGTTTTTGCTAAAGGTTCCCCACATGTTCTTAAGAGCCTGTGTGACTCTACTTGCTTCTTCTACACATCTACCCCTGCATCTTTCTGTTCCTCTGATTTTGACCCTCACCTTTCGTGCTTTTGTTTGATTAATTTCAGTATTGACTTGTTTGGTGAACCACCACGACCGGGGGGGTTTGATTCCTGCCCCCAGCTGCCAAACTAAACATTCTCATTCATGGTCTCTACTTACAGACTTTGTGGACAGCAGTCTGGGTCACTTCATAACCGGTTCCTGCTGAATTGTGTCTAGACGCCACTGTTAATAAAAACCAGTCCAACTAAGGGGTCATCAACCGCTGCAGGAGAGTGCGCGCCATTGGTGTGACTCAGTGTTTCCAGTTGCTCCTTTGGACCCAGGCTCGGTTTTCTCTGGCCAACTCTCAACAAGGACATCACCACTTTCCCATGCAAAGATGACTTCTTCTCTAAATTTGTTGTATGTTCTGCTGCCAAGATGATCAAAAGTTATTGTCAAAATCTGAAACAGGCAGTGTTTGTCATCAATATGGGGTTATCCTGACCCTTGGAAGACAAGTATGCTGAGAAACTTGCAAAGTGGCACTTGCGTGTGAGCATGGAAACAAATTAAAAATTACGTCTAGCTGATAGAAATGTTTCATTCCATAATCAATGTGCCAGATTTAACTTGGTGAAGGATGCAGGTCCTGGTCACGGAAATTAAAAACTGCAATGTCATCATAGACTGACAAAAACAGTAAAGAGATCTTGTGGTTCGTGGCAGTAAGAAGTATTTTTTTCTAATGGCCAGCAGGGGGAGACTCCACTTGATGCGAAAGTCTGATTAAGTTGAATTCTGTGAGGAAAATTTCTCACTTCAATGATCGGGCCCGCTTTAGCAAACATGATCAAGTTTATGTTTTTATTAGGTAGTGTCAAATGTTCTTTTATACAATGTGATGTTTGTCTTAGTCAATACGACGCTACGCAATGTACCTGCTGGTTTGGTTAACTTAGCATGAAGACTAAATCCCGAGGTAAAATGGACCAAAAAGCATGATGCTAAATGAGCCAGAGTTGGTGGTTACAGATCCCAAACATGATGAAATAATGAAGATTTTCACATGCTGGTCTGACAATTGTGTTTGGACAGGGCCAGGCTACATGTTTCTAGTTTTCATGCTCGCCTACAATAGTGATGCCCCAATATTTATGGCATAAACATAATTGTGGTATAAATCTCATAAACCAAAGAAAATAATTATTTATTCCAACATGAGAAACGAACTTTAGGAAAACAATTACTGGTGAAAAAAAAAAAAAACTTTCATTCTCATTCTAATAGCCTATAAGGCCAAGTTAGAATGCGCAGCCAACTTAAAATTTAAAAGTGCTGGTTTTTGTAGATATAATTTGATTAAATAATAAAACATGAGAAAAAAAGCAATGGGAAAGAATTTGAAAACATAATTTCTTTCTTTCTTTGTAAGTTGGGTCAAGTCTATGGAGAACTAGAGATAATACTCAAATGCCCTGGGCTGAAAGATGAGTCATTGTTTCTTGTTCTTTTCTCACACATCTAAGATTCACTGCCCTTTTCCCTTCTCATCCTCATCCTTCATAAATCTGTCCTATCCTGCCCTTTATTTCACTCCATCGGCCTTTTTACCCCACTTATTTTAAGTTATTTGTTATAATAAAAGACGCGTGTGTCTTTTCCTTATCATGATCATCTCGCGTTCCTCATGTCTTCTCTTTCGCTCATCATTTTTTTCATGATGGTGAAAGTCCTAGAGAAACCAGGTGCAGGAGAGAGGAGAGCCCAAAGAGAAGGGAGTGGGGGGGGTTTATTTTGGCACTCTCCACGTCCTGCTGTCTTGTAATAGAGCTACACTGGTTCCTGTCCAACTGTAACACTTGTTTAATGGAAATTCTATGGCCAAATTCTACAGAAAGTACTTCCCTCAGCATCAGTCAGTCCAGTTGATAAGGTGGTCTTTGGATACTCATAGATCTCCAGCTGCAAAAATCGATGCCAGTTATGTAAATACAGTATAGAGATTTACTTCCAACTGACTTTCTTACTGCAGCCTGAAAAACAGTTTCTTCACGTGATTTGCTTGCAAAGTTCACATGCAAAAAGGTAATTTACACAAGAAAGTGCAAAGAATATTTACAGTAACATGATAAGTTCCCTGTTTGTTCAATGCACTTAAAATGTTTCTATATGTTTTAATTGGGGGGCGGCATGGTTAAGAGGTAGTGTGGCTGTCCAGCAACTGAAGGGTCACCGGTTTGATCCTCACTTCCCCCCAGCCATGTCGAAGTATCCTTGAGCGGTATAGAAAATGGATGGATGGATATTTTAATAGCAATTATGATAGTATTTGCTATGAATCAAAAGTCAAGGAAAGGTTCCATTCTACACCTGCAATGCACACCATTCCTGCACATCACCATGCTGGTGTGTAACTTCTTTTCTCAGTTTTCCTATAAAGATGCAGTATGCAAAGTTACTGTTGCCTAACAACGCTTGCAAAACAAACTGAGATTTAAAGCACACGTGGTGATTCAGTCCGCATGGGTGCTCTTTTATGGACTTGCACCAATAAAATACTTGTGGACCTGTATGATGCACAACTCAGATGCACATGTAGAAACTGAAAAATCAGCTGGAATTTCCAATAAAAGGTCCATAAAAACACGAGTCAGATGATGATTCTCAGTCCACCTCTGACATCACAATGGTCCATCTTTAAGGCCACCTGGCTGATAGATGGAGGGAAAATAGATGTGCATTAGCCTGAAATAGTCTGGACAACAGCACAGACGACTATGAGACCAAACACATGGGAATTATCACTTCAGGGATGTCCATCTTCCTGGATAAGATCAATTTCCCATGGCCACCTACAGTATTGTTGCCTTCATGAACATCCTTTCAGAGTCACATAAACAACCACCCCCAAGTTTAAAATGAATGAAGAACATCTGTGTTATGGACAATTAGAGCTCATTGAGTTGTTCCACTTTTCACAGGCTCAGAAGAGGACTTCTAAGGAGAGGGCTGTTCTGCAGGAGTGTGTTACAGTTTTGTGGTGGACAACATGAGGTGTTGGCAACAACCCTTAACAGCTTTAAGGTGTTTTGGGAGTGAAAAACAATTCAAATAGTTTCCAAAAAGTAAGGCATACATTCATTTTTACCCAGAAAAGGCAAAGCTCGCTATCTGTATTTGCTTACAGTCCAATGATGCCATAAATACGCCACATTAGTGTACTGATGTTGGAATAAATTGAGAGCCACAAGTACTGTTGTTTTGTTCCCACATAGAGAATCATATGTCTTCCATTACAAAGCCCACAATAATAGGCAGGATGATAAAAAGAGAGCAAAGAGGGAGATCTAGCACCTGATGAGACATTTTCAAGGGGTTCAGTTTTATTGCTTTTATGTCCAATTGCATTCAGACACACAAGAACATAAAAGTTCATTTAAACTTGAGCTGGACTGTTGTTGCAGCAGCATTTATGTTCAGAATAGTTGTTTTTACTGATTTCAGGTTGGTTTTTAATGAGCTGGAGGAAGTGCTATGACCTCACTGATCTGCTGTAAACTTTGATTTGTCCAACACAAAAGACTTTTGATCAGATAAACTATTAAAACAGGATGATGTTTCATTCAGAAACATCTGCAAAGCCTCCATGTCACTCTCAAATTGTAATGCTATCATAAACTAAAGTCTGATAAACAAGCTGACGTTTGCTGATGTGTCATCAAGTTATAACTCCAACAGGAGGACGATAATTTCTTCTTCTATTATTCAGTACGAAAACAGATGTGTGTTTGTGGCATTTGGATGTCTGTTCTGCTGTTGGTGTGTGTTTGTTTCTGTAAATGTTTCTCTTTTTGAGTACACGTGTGCGTGCGTGTGGTCCAGTTTCTGTTTATGGAATTTTTTGCCATGATAAGGATGACTTGTTAGTGCCGTTTACTCTTCTCCATCATTCCAAGGTTTTTCCCACCATGTGTCCAACACTTGAAGACATCTGAGGAGTTTTAATCCTTAGATGAACCTGGGAAATTATCCGTCCAGCAACTCCTCAATCCTCATAGTGGATTAATAAATCCAAAATAGGTTTTTTGAATCCCTGCTCCAGGAGCAGGAACTACACTCATTTTCTCTGGAAACATCTCTGGTCTCTGATGTGTTTCTGAAGCTCCTACTTCCGTCCACTTCTTACCCGAAGTACACTGAAATACTTTTGCAGCTGATTTTGGACAGACCACGTAGCAGCAAAAACAAGCTAACAGGCTACAAGTGAGCTAAAGAACACGTCTGTGCTTTTCCTGCAGTTTCTTCTGTAGTGTTCAGTGTGTGCAGATTCCACATGTCCAGGTGTCAAAAAAACACCAGACTAAATTAGCCTCCCCCACCTGAGTCACCTTGTTGTGCCTGAACGGACCAAATCCACACAGCCAAATTTCTGAACCTTACGTAGCTTCCCCAGAAGGGTGGAAGCCATTACGGAGGCACATGATTTCTGGAAAGATTTGTTCAGCATGCACCTGTAGGTGTCATGCTGTATAACCACGTAGGTTCAGCCATGCTACGTACATCATTCTATGTCCTCCTCACTGCTGTGCATGAGTGGCTCCTTTGATGTTTTCTATGAGCATGAAAAAATGACTATGGCCTCTTGCCCTGTACAAGTAAAAAGTTAATTGAATCCTTATTTGTCTGTAGCTGAAATTAATCATCTATGGAGTCTTGGAGTAATTATAATATCTGACCTATTGGAAAATAAAGTGAGTGCACTATTAATACCATGTGCACTAAATGTATTCCTTGAGTCCAATTTTGAGGGAAAAATGTCAGGACTTTCCACAGTAATTTATCTGGGATGAAAACAGGTTGGTTACTGCTTGATTTGCTTTCTGGACAAGAGAAAGAACTCTCTTATCCAATGTTTGTCTTTGACAAATACCAGATAAGCATTTTGAGATTAGGGTTCAGTGCTAAATTACTCACCGTGAGCAGGTTTTTGAGGAGTTAGCACCTTGAAAAGTGACACTAGCTCAAACTAGCAATGCTAACACGTAGGGTAATCAAGTGCAATTTTTTGCAAGGTAATCGTTGTTCGGAATACATGTTGTCCTCTGACTGGTGCGACACAGAGATGGGAACTTGAGTTTTAGATTTGGACTCAAATTACACTTAAGTGGAGCACACATTTCTGTCTGAGACCTGACTTGGACTCGATCTTTGAGACTTGTTAACAATCTGTCTTTAGTGGATAAACATTAAGAAATTAACTGAGCTGAATGCCATTCCTGTCCATCATGTGTATCCTTTCAGGCAAGCAGCAGCAGCATACTTTTAGCATTTTTCATAACATTTGCAAAGAAAATGTTCCACAAATCACAAACAAAATAAAAGCTGTATGCACATTGGTGAGGCTGGATTGACAACATCAAACTTTATCAGGCAGCTGAGAATGCATTCACATAGGTCAGTCACTAGGTAAAATGAAAGTTAACAATGAGGTTAGCAATCATGATCAATGTTAGCTCAGTTGTATCAGTTAGCTTGGTACTAGCTTTGTGGTTTGTTAGCTTGATTAGATTGGAGTGTACTGGATATTTTTAAAAGACATGTGACTGCTTGCTTTCCAGTGTTATCTTTACCATAATGACAATAGTTCACTCACATTCCTGAGCCACCACCTGCTGGCTAACGTAAAACTGAGAGAAAGACGTACTTGGGGGCTAAATATGGAGAAAGAGAGTAAAAAAAGTCAGAGATTTCTTAACTCATATTTACACAAAAAGACTTGTGAGCATCTCTGGTGTGATAAAACTCTCAGACAAGGGTATGATTTAGTGGAAGGCATACACACCCCTTTACAGTTCCACAGCAAAATAAGAAAATTATGAACACACATTTGATGGATGACAGTTTCAACCAACATCTGTGGACAATGTTCAACGTAATTTGCATTTTTTTAAAGTATTGCCATGTGTATGGTTCATTTGTCTATAAAGAAGAAAGTGTTTATGCATGTTTTGGGTCTGGTAGAAATGGGCACATTTGATGTTTACTATGAGACATGTTTGCCAGCAGGAAGCAGTACATATTAAATACACGGAGAGCAAACTAACTGCTTTCCTTGCACCATTTATTGAAAATGTCCTACGAGCACATTTTGCAAAGAAAAGGAGACCAAAATGTGTGCAACTTATCTGTTTTCTCCAAGTTATTAATGTGACAAATTTAGGCCTTGCTTTTCTTTTTTTGTTTCTTTTGGCAATTCTCACAGATGTTGTGTTTTACAGTGTTGTCAGACCTTGATATAGACTTTGACTGTCTTCCAGCTTGTTAAAAAAGGGGGATTTCAGTGTTTTGGGGAAAGAAGCAGGAAAGTCTCACATACTCTGGTCTCATGTGAGACAGTTTGGCAGATTCATCATGAAAATACAATGACACATGCGTAAATCACCCAGCTTTCTACTATACATTGTTGGTTTTTTTTGTCTTTTTTCATCTCCCTCTGCTTCAGTTTGTATGGAAACGATAGCTAGCTTTGTTAGCCAAGTTGCACAGCTGGATGTTCAGCCAGGGATTATGTCACTTTATCACTTAATTTGCATGTGCAATCTGTCAGTCTGTCTATAACCTTTTCATGTCCTCCCCTCACTCTCTCCTTCCATGTGAATAATGATTATTTTCTTTTGGTGCCTTGGAAGACAATGTAGGTCAGTCTGTTAGCTGGTTAGCCAGACTTGTGGATGAAAGATCTCATCAGTGTATTGATAGACATGAAATTGTGTTCAGACATTCATGGTCTCCTGTGAATAAACCCCTAAAGGTTTGACATTTGTGGTCTGGAGTGAGTTTGACAACTCCTTGCCATCAATGTACAGACACTGTTTTCCTCTTAGGATATATTCAGTGGCTTTGGTGATTCCTTCACTTTCCATGCCAATATGACGTTATAAATTGATGTTCGATTTTAAAAAATCTTCATAAGATTGGATAGACAGCGAAGGAAAGGAATTAGGAGACAGCAGTGAGTGAGAGCATGGGCTTTACACCAGTGGCACAAATAGTTGAAACCAATCGAAACTTTTGCAGAGTGATTAATGACATAAAATAACATGCAGCTGTTGCTCTCAATCTGGCTCTTTACATTCCCATGATTCAGTTTCCCGAAAACAGCAACAGCATGCAGAAAATTCTGACTGATCCAATTTTCAAAAATTGATATGAATCACAGTGACTTTAAGTCTAAAGAAGTTGGCGTGATGTACCTTGTAATGAATATTTTATAGCTTGACTAACACGGGATGACCTAATTACTTGCTGAATTATTCTAAAATATCAGGGCAGATGACTAAGCTGCATTTAAATAGAACTTAAGCCATATCATTTCAAGACAACAGTCCAATTCATCATGAACAGACCAAATGCCAAAGTCATCCAATTACTTTGGATGACAGAGTCCATCTGGTGTATATATTTTTTTTTATCATTTCCAATTCCCACCCACACGCATTCATACTCAAACTAATAAAACACTAGTATGAACACACTCTTCTTTCTGACCACTGACAGAAGTTTGTTTTCTATCTGCTTCTAACTGGAAAGACAGATAACAAACATAGCAATCATTTATGGGGCAACAGCTAAGAATCCAGGCCAATAAATACTTTACTCATCACACAGTCCAGAAATTAATGTTTCGAACAATGAAGATGAAAGAAAAAGAGTTCTTCATGAAATCCACATGGTAACTGTAATAATCCTTAGCATATAACTGTGTTTAATATCAACATATGATTTTAGGTAATTATGTTCTGCAATATTTCAACAGCACTACAATGGAATATACAATTCTAAATCCACGAGATACACAATAACTGTATATATATAAATGGGTAGATGCCATCAAATAATGCCATTTTCCAATACAATTTATCCCAGATCTGAATTCCAAACACTGGGGCATTCTCAACATCAAACTCATTCACAGTCACTGTAAAAAGAAACAAACACACAAACCTGCTCGTGGAAAAACAACAACAACAACAACAACTCACAGGCGATAGAAATGCCTTGCCATTGTTCAGTGTGTCTGATAGCAAATGGTAATTATAAAAATATGTCTAGTTACCTCTGCCAAGGAGCTAATGTTTTTGTTTGGTAGCAGGATTATGCAAAAATGTATGAGCCTCATTCGGGCCGGTTTAAAAATAACCTCTTTTTTTGCATTCGATTTTGCTGAGGCTGCACCTCGGCACTGGTATGCACTCTCCAAAAGCCCTCTAGTTTATATGTATTTAACATAATAAACAAAGTACAACATCATTGTCACCTTCCAAGATGAAAAAAAGAATGAAATGAGAAAACGTAGTCATGACACGACAAACAATTTTTCAATCAGATGGTTCTAAACACATCAGAAACAGTGACATCTATTGTAGCCCGCTGTTTTTTCAGCGGGTCCCCATGATTGCCAAGCACTTATTTTAACTGGGATCTTATCTCTGTGACTTGAACTATAATACCTGAACTGGGGCTAGAACTGTCCATGTGCTCTCTGTGTTACTGACTATTTGGATATTCCTTTCATTGCATTATTCAATAAACACTTTTCTGATTAAATAGAAGTGAGCAAAAAGAGTGAGTGCAGGCATGCACAAAAAAAAGAGGTTGCAAGGGCAAAACATGACAAAGTCAAGACAAAGAGCAGGTCAGTGTGAGAAATACAGTGAGGTGAATAAAAACTGGTATGTGTCATCAGGATTGGCTGGGCTCATGCTGCTGGCTGGATGCTGCAAACTGAGAGGCTGTGACGTGGTCTCCTGGGCCATGAATTAGCAATCCACATCATCTAACCACCTCTGCTACTAATTTGTTTATGCTTCCAATCTCTTTTTCGTCTCCGCCCTTCCCTGGTGTCCAATTTTCACCTGATTCCACTCTTATTTTCTCTCTTTTTCTTGTTTCCTAAGCCAAGAGCTCAATTATACACCAGACAGTCTTTTACTTCTCTTTCATCCTTAATTTACGTTCCTTCTTCTTTTCCAGAACTCACCACTGTTTTGCTTAGTGGGAGTAAGAGAAGAATGCTTCACCCTAAATTGCAGTTCATCACGGTCGTCGAGACTGTAGAGGAATTGAGCTCCACCCTCTCATGATAGAGCAAGGTGCCAAATGACTGACCACAGTGCAAAGTGACTGCCACATCACCTGCATCTGCAGCAGACGCTGGATTAACTAAACCAAGATTTAAACCTAGACAACCATACTTTGTTCTTCTGGAGCGTGAACCATGACTTGACCTCATTGACCTCTCACATTGAGCCGTTTGTGGGTGTGAATGCATGTGTTTGTTTGTGCTGGTACTGATTTTATGTTTTGTGACATCCCAATCCTGTGAGATTCCATCTGGATGATATGTTTGCTTACTTATTCAGGCAGCTAACATGTTGCAGGTTGCACACAGAGGAAGCACAGTGGGAACCATCTTTCACCACTTCAGCACATTTGGAAGATCCCGACTGTGAAACGACGGTTTCTATATGCGGTTTCTATATGCTCACACACACCATACACACAAACACACGCACACTCTCTCTCCCTCTCTCATGGTAGCAGATGTCTACATAGCATTTGTTTGCTTGTACTTTTACATCGTTTGCAGCCATACATCATTCTGGAGCATCAAAACAAAGCCAAGATTAAGTATTCGCCTCTGCTGCACAGCAACATCCACTTATTTGAGTCATCCATCCCACAGACAAGGAACAGATACAGTTGTGTGTTGTTGCTGTGGCTACATAATAATCCTGATGCAGGTCTCAACCAAAATAAATAATAAAAAGAGCAAAAAAGAGGAGAAATGTGCTAGATGGACAAAAATGAAATGACTGCTCTGCAGCCTCCATTGTCTAACTATAGGTTTGGGCTCAGGAAGTAAAGTGCACACAAAGTGTTGCATTCAGTTCTGCTTTTGCCACATTCAGGAAACTTTTTACCACTAATAACAAGGAACAACAACGTTTGAACACAGAGCACATCAAGGCATTCAGGAGACAATGCGATCAGCATGAGGGGAAATATCTTGGTATAGATTTAACATATATAACTGTAAATGCAAGACATCTCCATCTGACTCAGTTATCTCAATACCATTCATCCAATCAATGTCAAACTTGCTGTGTGCATTGCTGGCATCACAAGAAATGCCCAGTCTGGGGTCTTAGGGTTTAGAGTCTAAGTTGACAGTCTGAGATGAAATTCAGACTGAGGTGACACAAAGGATTCTAGGTGCTTCTGAAATGAAAGATTTTGGTTTTGAGGTATCAGGTTCAAAAGCTCTGAGATGACAAACAACGTTCTGGATAGCTTTGGCGTTTGTGTGATCAAAGCAGTCGGAGTTTTGCAGTTAATGTGGACTGTGAAATGATTAAGTTGACTGGTAGAATGACTAAGATTAAAGTGAGAGCCCCAAAATTGACGTCAGAAATTTTCACAGAGAATTTGTGGAAACCCTTTACCCCACTCTTCAAACAACAGGAACTGCACTTGAGAATCACGATCCAGGCATGAATTAATAAAATCTTACACAGTGAGAAGACACTGGGGTCTTACAGTCAAATGTGTCCTGCGGCATGCATAACACAGACAATATGACAGCTTTGTTTTAAGATCGAGGGCTGTCTTGCCCACAGTCACTCTGCACGTATAAACATGCACTATGAGAGATGAGCTTTGAGTGGCTGATAACTGTCATAGTTTTACTGCATGTGTTTAATTAGTGTGTTTATACCAATTCAGCCTTTAATGAAGAATCCTAAAAGACAACATCAAAGGATGAAATGACCTAACTTGGCTCCTGGATGACACTGTTTCCCCAACACAGCTGCACAAATACATGTGTTAAAATTTCATAGAGGTGGTTGAGAGAGAGTTTAGGACAGGAGAAGTGTGCATGATGACCTTGGAGCTGTTGTAAAAGAGCGCCACCCAGTGAGGTATTTTTTAAAGTCTCTGTGAATCCAGTATGATGAGGGCAGTTTACAGTCATCCAGCAGGTGGCACTCTAGCTCCTTCATGTTGTGAGTTTGACCTTTGTTGAGACAGTTTAGGGGTTTTCCAGCTTCTCCTTGAGAACTGGTAGAATGAATGAAGGAGATGGAAGTAAATCTATCAAAACATTAAGATACTTGCCCAGAGTTATTTTGGAAATACAACAAATTTTTCAGATTAATTTTAATATTATACATTATTTCTGTGCTGAAACTTAAAAATTGTTCTAAACTAGTTTATTTTTCAAACTTTCAAGGAATGACTTAAGTGTACTGCAATGATTCCAAACCTTTTTGGCTTGTGCCCATGTAAAACAAATACATGTGTACTTGAGACCCTCTATATTCCAGTTTCATCCTCAGTTTACCTGCTGGGGGGGCTGGTGCAAAAGTTAACTGCTCAGCAAAGACTGATGTATGTACAGTATGATCTTGTGCAAAGATGAATAGATGTCATTTAAAAAAAAATTTTTTTTTTTCAAATGCCTAAACTGAAGTCATTCAGAATAAAGACATCAGATGGAGATTAGTATTTAAGTATTATATTGTGTTGTGCCAATGTTTTTCTGTGATCCTATTCCACCTTAGGGTGCTTCATATTAAATTTTCCAACCCTCGTGTGGGGCTGCTACTGACGATGAGTTCTTTGACTGACGATGAATTGATGATTATTATCCTTAACGCTTTATCCACCCTGGCGTGTACATTACTTCTTACAAATGTCACAGCTGAGGATATGGGACTATTACATGCCTTGTAATGTCATTAATTTAGTTCCATCTACTTATTTAGGTGTCTGTACAGCTCTTTGTAACTGTGTGTTTTAAAAACTGCGATATAAATGAAATTTCACCTGTTTCAAATGTCTTGCATCCTGCAAATGTGTGCATGTGCATGTTTGGTTATATTTGACAGATTAAGCAGAATACAGTGGCGTCATTTTAACATCTCAAACCACAGAGTCATACAGGAAACTTTCACAAATAGAGAAGTTCACTTCCTGTTTTACTTTTCTTAAAACATTTGCTGCCCTGAACAACAACAAGTCAAGAAAGTAAAAAAGTCTGTGAAAAATATTGGCTTGAAATGGTACTGATCTCAATCTTCGGGGCTGACTGATCATTTTACTAAGTTTCTTATATAAGTATATGTGTGTGATGATGTTCAAGCTGAAATGTGTATTTTCCTGTAACTTTGGCCTTTAGTTTTCATGGAGGATGTGACTGACGACTGATTAGGTTTTTGGCCTCAGCTTGACAAACATATTCTTATAGTTTCCAACTGCTATGACCATATACACACAGAGGACCTTCTAGGAGTGCTACAGCGTGGCTTACATTGCCGCGGACGTCAGCGAATCTCATTAGTGGCTGTGGAGGAGTTAAGTGGGGGCTTACGCTATTGAGCGCACTCTTCAAGGTTGATTGGGGTCAGCAGAGGTCTCTTCCTAAGATCAGGGTAAAAAAAACTGATGGGAAATACTTGGGTTTGTCTTTGCTGGATACAGTGTCATTAGCTACTTTACATTTACTGTTAATATGTCAAAGGGCAACTGGCTAGACATAGAGAATGTGGATTTCATGTGCAGTAGCAGGAACAGGAAGGTCTGTAATTGCTTGCAGATGATTTATTGCTAAAGTTAGCAGTTATTCCAGGACAACCAACAAGAACCAATATGGGAACAATCATTTCTGCAACCCACATGGACTATGAAACACTTTTTTTGAATAAATTGCATGTAAAATATAACCAAAAACAATGTGTCAAGTATGAGTGTGCCAAGACAATAAAATGCCACAAAAGGTACAATCATGCAATAGAAATTAACCCAAAGTATTAAGTTTCATGTTTGCTGTCTCCTTCACATCACTCTCATGTATAAAATATCCTCTACATTGCCACAAACCGGTGAGTAGGTGAGTGGACTGGGAACAAGTGACCTGACTCTCCAAAGATAACAAAATTCATGTGCCAGGACTACTAAAGGTTATGATTCAATATGAGTTTACACAGCTTTATTGTCTTTGCAGGTTTTTATACCTGTTCATTACACGGTCATAATTTAGCATGTAAGACAAAAAAAGTGCAAAAAAATGTTAAAACAATATAAAATGCTATGTTTTCATGGTAAATTATTTGTGTGGCTTTTTCTTGTCTGAGCATGATCAACAGCAATTGAATCAGCATTTCAAAGCTTAGTGCAAGCAAGCCCTTTCTTGGCCTCTGTACTAATTGACTATAAATTGATTTCTTTAAAGCTGTTTGTCTGCCATATCTCTTAAATTAGTAATATGGTAATAAGCAGGTGCTGCTGTTGCTGTCAACAGTTGGGAGAATTAAGTTTATAGTGTCAGGTCAACAAGGAATCAAAGATTTAGTAGGATTTTTTTCCCCACTAATGAAAATCCAGACGGAAGCGTAAAAATAGAAGAGGTGCCACAGTGGCTAGTTGGAAAGGAGGAATGGAGAAGAGGCGCATTCAGCTAACGGGCTCACTGTAATCTCTTAATGAACTTCCACGTGAAGGTATGATGAAAAAGGGGATATGGAAGATGATGAGCACAAAAAAGGCACAGGAATAGAATAGGATGAAGGAGAGCATGAGGAATAATTAGCGAAAGACAAGGGTACATAAGATGAAGGCGGGGTTGCACAGCAGATACTCTCATGAAAAACTTTCTAACACTTTTTGAATTAAGTTCCTCTATTCTGAGCAAAATTCCCACCAGAGAAGGACGCTTGCACTTGCAAGATTATTACACACACAACATTACCACACACTCATTTACAGATGCCACACAAACGTGACGAACATGCATGCCTTGCACACACTCACTGTCATGTGTGCCTGGTTTGGCAACCTGACAAGGGGTCTGTCAGAAATCCCCTCGCCAATCCTCTGATGTCGTCAGACATTGGAAACCAAGCTGGTGTCATCCACTTGGCAAGTCAGAGGTCAGGTAAGTAGCTGCTTCATGGTAAGATTCCCAGGCAGTAAGTCTGACATTGAGCCTGTTGATGAATGGGGGAAAGTGAAAGAGTGTGACTGACCTGCTGTCCTGTGTCAAACACAGGGCTGCTTTGTCTCTACATTCAGAATGGAAATAATGATCCAACTGAAACAAAGATTACATTTTTCTGTGAAACACATGATCTTTTTTTATCATTATTATTATTATTACTATATTTTTTGGTATGATGACACAAGTAGCTTCTTCTCTGGTCACTGTATAACCGGTGACACTCTGAAAAGAAGAAGTGAGAACAGCTTCCACACACATATGGAATAAAGAAACGATACTAAACTGGCTTCCAACAAAACATGATCTGACTGCTTCCAGCTAAATTGTGAACAGTCTGACAAACTATCTATGAAAGAGTCCCGGAATGCTAAAATTACCCCAAAAGGTCATGTGAATGTTGAGAAATTATACAATACCAATCCAAAATTGTATTTTCACGTTCAACATATATTGTTATTCTTGTAATGTTTGATATTGCTTCACTTAGAAGATATTATTATAGAATTATTACATATATAGATGACCATCCATCCATCCATTTTCTTCTACTTATCCTGTTAAAGTTCGCGAGGGGGGGCTGGAGCCTATCCAAGCAGCCTTCGGGCGAGAGGCGGGGTTCACCCTGGACAGGTCACCAGTCCATCGCAGGGCCAACACATAGAGACAGACAACCATTCACACTCACAGTCACACCTACGGTCAATTTAGAGTATCAATCAGCCTCGTCCCCTCTTGATGTCTTTGGTCTGTGGGAGGAAGCTGGAGTACCAGAGAGAACCCACGCAGGTACAGGGAGAACATGGAGACCCCACACAGAAAGATCCCGTGCTGGAGCCAAGGCTCGAACCTGGGACCTTCTTGCTGTGAGGCGACAGTGCAGACCACTGCAACACCGTGCCGCCACATACATGACCTAATTTAAATACCGAATCATATATTTATGTCCACAAGACCAAGGTGGATGGGATTTTATGAATACTTTATGATCCCAGCATGCACAGGAAATGGAGTTGATGATATTTTACAAGACATAAGCAGTGTGTCAGCGCATATCCATATGTCTCTCTCTTGCTCTCCTCTCTCTCTTTCTCTCTGCGCATGCCAGTATGTGTGAATGTGTGTGTCACTGCACATGCAGGTTAATCTGAAGTAAGCTGGTTTAGGGGCTCGTCTGCAGTGACGCAGATATACGTGACAAGCTCTGCACTGATAGATTCTCTATGACAACTAGGCTGAATGGCCTATAGCCAAGACAAGTGAGGTGGAAATGTATGGGGCCAATGTTTAAATACAGATTGCAAGAAATTTGCATATAAATGATGAAGGTTATATAAGGGTTTTCTGAAGTTTTGTTTCAAGTTTACCAAGTAAATCCAAAGTAAAATGTTGTTGTCTGCAACAAATGATGGAAGATGCCCCAGGATCACCTGTGAATAATTAGACTGACTGCCCTGAGAGACAGTAATATGAGAGGGGAATGCCCTTACATTTGTTATCAATAATCCCGATTTTTTTTTAAAGGGCATTATATTCAAACGAGAAGACACTGCGGCAAACAAATTTCAAATCCTGTATAATGTTCACAAGATATAAGCTCCGCACACTTTTCAGAAATATTTGACAAAATATTGTGACTAAAATGAGCTGCATTTGATGTTCACTGCTAAGATAAAAATAAGCGGTAGACATCTGAGACTGGGGTGCCGGATGTTTAGATCCCCGAAGAGATCTAAAACACTAAGGCGAAGATGGAATCGATTAGGAGAGAAGTTCTGCGTCCAATCCAGGTCTGTCTCTTTCTTCGTAACGCCCATTCTTCAGACACGCCTCAGTCTTCAAACTTGCAGCCACCCAGCGTCACTGTGGAAAGCGGCGGCAGCTATTAGTAGAAGTTAGCTGTCAATCAAACGGACCCGCCTAAAGGCTTCTCAGACGGGAAGCGTATCGGTTCACAACTTCGCCAGCAGCTGCGGAATGGGACCTCTATGGCATCACGCAGAACCAATGAGACGAAGAAAAGGCCAAAATGTGAGCGATTAACCACCATACACCGCTTTCTGGAAGTAGGTGTGTTATGGAATAGGGTAGAATTCCTGAAATGATCAGCAAAATCGTCGTTACGCAGCACAGACGCGCAATCATCTGTGCGTAAAAAGGGGGCAACCAAAGAGGATATGAGTATAACTTCTGTGGTTGATGGCGTTTATTCACGGATGTGATTGATACGTCAGCGAGCCTTTGCCGTGAAGAACCACCGCTTTTGACTGTAACAGTTGATGTCCGCTACCCAGAGTGTAGAAGCCAGCTCGGAGCAGAGCGGAGCGCGCAGCGGGGCAGCAGATGCTGGACGGTGACTAAGCCTCACGGCTGGGAAGCTCATGAATTGAATTTGTCTGGAGTGCAGACTTTATGTAAGAAGTAGGACAAGCATAACACCGCCCAGCTTGTTCTTTCCATCCTGCATCTTCCAGCATCTCGATGTAATGACAGACATCAGCTCTTAAGACTCGAAGTTACAGAAAAAAGTTGCCACAACCCCAGAGGGAGTAGGTGAAAAGTTTCTACGTTTACATCCTCCTGTCTACCTCTTACAAAGATGGACGAGATTGTAGGATCTGCTGCGGCGGACAGTTGCTCAGACGGGGAGAGCATCAACCTCAGCGTGCTCAACTGGGAGCAAGTGCAGCGTCTGGATACTATCCTCACCGGTTCGATCCCGATTCACGGCCGGTGGAGCTTCCCCACTTTGGAGGTGAAGCCACGGAATATCGTCAAAGTGGTGCGGAGCCGCATGGAGGAGAAGCGGATACACGTCCGGGAGGTGCGGCTGAATGGTTCGGCAGCAAGCTACGTTCTGCATGAGGACAGTGGTCTGGGATGGAAAGATCTGGACTTAATATTCTGCGCCGACATGAAAGGAGAGATGGAGTTTCGGATAGTGAAAGATATAGTTCTGGACTGTCTTCTTGACTTCTTGCCAGAGGGAGTGAACAAAGAGAAGATCACACCGGTGACCTTAAAGGTAATATATGGTGTTTTTATTGCAAAAAATTAATGGCATTTTCTCTTAAACATCCAAACTTGAATGGAAAGAGAGCACATACTTCCCTTATCTTATAGCTATGAAGTACAGCTCACATGCTGATACAAGTATGTGGATTCTCCGGTCTTTGCACATGCTTATTCCACTTTTGTAAATTTGATTTAAAAATCCCACTGAGGTGTGCCCTAAACATTTTAATGTAGCAATAGGATATAAGTATTAAAATAGTAAAAAGATTTGTTTCCAATTCAAAGAGGATTCTGTCTAATCCATTTGAAGTCGGATCCTCATTAATCACTCAGCCCTCAGTTACCCAGATACCCTATACTGCTCAGGGTAATGGCCCACCAACAGATGTGATCAGCAAAAACATCTCGACTACAAGCAACCAAATCAAGATTTGAATCTTTTGCAAATGTGACAGGACACTAAAACAGCATTCACAGGCTGTTGAGGCCTGCTAGAACAAAAGATTTAATTTATTTTTATCCAGAGAATCACCATGTAAGCACTTCTGAGTGATAAACCAGCGCCAAAGAAGTTTTCAAAGTAATTGCATCTGAGGCATGGTGCTTTAATTACAGATCAAATGACAGCTCTGACAGAACAAACGGGAAAAAAGTAGGTCTTAGAAACAGAGGATGCAACAGGTTTTACATGTCAGGGAATGAAAACTGTCACCTGTTGTTTCAGAGGGAAGATTTATGTAAATTTAGTTTTCACTCAGCAACTTATAACTGGAGTAATTCTTTGGATGCTATAATTTTCATCTCTGAAGGCCTGTCATGAGGCTGTGAACAAACACATGCATTACTGTCAATTGAGATTAACTTTTAGTGTCCTTGTTTATTTGAATCTTGTTGTAACAACATATTTTTCAATGCTTTAGGAGGCCTATGTGCAAAAGATGGTAAAGGTGTGCAATGACTCTGACCGCTGGAGTCTCATCTCCCTCTCCAACAACCGTGGCAAGAATGTGGAGCTCAAGTTTGTCGACTCTCTTCGGCGGCAGTTTGAGTTCAGCGTGGACTCCTTTCAGATTCGCCTGGATTCACTTCTGCTCTTTTACGAGTGCTCCGAGCATCCCATGGCTGCCACCTTCCACCCCACAATCTTAGGGGAGAGCGTCTACGGTGACTTCCCCACTGCCCTCGATCATCTGCGCAAGCGCCTCATCTGCACACGGAGCCCTGAGGAGATCCGAGGTGGGGGCTTGCTAAAGTACTGCCACCTATTGGTACGTGGTTTCCGCGCAGCCTCTGATTCAGAGATGAAACTTCTTCAGCGCTACATGTGCTCCCGCTTCTTCATTGACTTCCCTGATGTGAGCGAACAGCGGCGAAAGCTTGAGTCCTACCTGCAGAACCACTTTGTAGGCCTGGAGGACAGGAAGTATGACTATCTGGCCATGCTGTATGATGTGGTACAGGAGAGCACAGTGTGCCTGATGGGTCATGAGAGGCGTCAGACCCTCAGTCTCATCTCTTCACTTGCGTTGCGGGTCTTGGCTGAGCAGAATGCCATCCCCAATGCTGCCAATGTCACCTGCTTCTACCAGCCAGCCCCTTATGTCTCAAATGGCAACTTCAGCAACTATTACGTAGCGCAGGTTCAGCCTGTGTACTCGTGCCCTCCCTCACCACCCCAACAGTACCTTCCTCCTCCACAACATCCCATGTACGCCACCTGGTTGCCCTGTAACTAAACTATGTGTACTGTTTCTGTAACTGGTGAATTTCTTCACCCATAAAATGGGTCTTTTTTAACCTCTTCAAAGAATTGAGAGAAATAAGAGAAGGTAAGAAAGGAGTCAAATTCTGACAGAGAGTGTGGATAAAAGATGCAAACAAAGGAAATGAAGGGTGAATGAGGACAATGAACCTGGATTGAGGCAATGGGCCAGAGGAAGGCTTTTCCCCAAGGCTGGGTGCCACAGAGGAGCTGAGCATGCAGGGAGTCATGCCAAAGAGAGAGGCTGACATGCCAATGAGAGATGACCCATCAGTTTAAGTTTCTTTCATCAGGGATCAAATTGATTTGGTAGATTGACCAACCGCTGGGATACCACGGTGTTTCTCTTGGGTCTTTTTGAGTTACAGCTCACAGGAAGTGGACATTTAAAATGAACATGTATAATACCGTCATTCTCTTAACTTTACAGACACTCACATGCAGCAATAAACAACCAAGGGACACAAGACAAAAGAAAACCAATTCTTTGTTGTGTGGGACTCCTTTCACAGACAGTGAAAAATGAGGAAGTGGGTACTGTTTACAAATACAAAGTTCTACTTTGAAAGACAAAAAAATAAACAACAAAACAATGCATGCTTTATTTCTGTACAGGAATAATTTTCTTGAAGTGCCTAGATAAAGCCTAAAGGGAAAAGATATTTTTGTGATTCTTTATTATAGAGACAGGATAAGTTGTTTAACTGGGAGTACTATTTTTAAGGTGATAATGAATGTATTGCGAAACAGAGAGTTTCGGTCTCTTTCACTGAGGGATTTTTTTTTTCAGACCAAATGATTTTTTTGGTTTTTTTTTTTTTGACAGTGTTTAGTTGAAGACTGCTCTTATCTGCAGTCCTGCTGGACGAACACACTTCCTGATTAACAAAGAGGAAGTAACAAGATAATCTCATCATCTGTGGGGGGGGGGGGGGGGTGCTGGTTTGATCAAAAATGCTTTTTATAATAAAATAGATTGTGACTGTGAGAGAAATGTACACACAGATAGGTTTGTCTGAAGGAGAGTTGATTTATAAAGTTCTTGACTGCAGTTTCTTGGAATTATAAGCTGGAGAAGTGCACAGCTTGATAACCAAACAGCTATTAATCGCAGAAGGAATCATTTGTAGGGGGGAAATGCAATGAATAGAAATGTTATTTTTTTTGAAATATGTAAAAAAAAAAAAAAAAATCATTACTTTTACATTTGGAAATATTGGTAACTTAATAAACCATTCTTGCATCGTGGTTTTGAGTGTGCGACTATTTTCCTTCAAGCATCATTGTTGTCAGCACATTCTTTGCATATGTGCTCTCCTCCTCTCTCTTTTCCTGGAATATTGCATTTAAAAATGCGATTTAAAAACACTACTTAAAAATGCATTTAAGGTCTTTGCTAAGATGTTCTTCTACACTTCACCATGTACAAACATCAAAAATGTGGATGGGGTTTTCTTGTAAGGAAATTTCTATTTTCATGCAGTGTCTTTTACTTAAATAAATAGTGCCAAAGAAGTGAGTCCTTAAAAACTGGAAGCAAGTTAGCTTCATCTCAAAATCAATGGGATTTTGAATGGGTGTTCAACGAATCCTGAAAAAAAGTTGGTGGTTCATGCTAGTTTAATACATTTAAAAAAAATAAAATTAAATAAACCACATCAGTAAATCACATATGTGAATTTTAGTGTTTAAACGGTTTAAAGAAAACAAAAAATAAGTGGCTAAACAATACTACAAACATTTTGACACAGAAAGCTAAAAAAGTGCTGAGGTAGTCGAGGCGACAAAGTCGTGTGTCCTCAATGTAGTTTGTACATAACTTCAGCTTTGTGTTCCTAACAACTGCACTTATGCTTCAATAATAATAAAGGCGGCGTTTCTTTGCAAAGATAGGCATTATAAACAAGATTTCATAAACATTTTTATTCATCACCGCGGTTCTTTTTTTTTAGCAATAGTCAGAAATCCAACAACAGACTTTTTGTTCAACGGAGCCCATGGGGATGCTAACATCCATCTTGGCCTCCAAAATACATCATCCCTGTGGCACTCCATTATGCACCTCCGTATGTTAACCTCCATCTAAGACTTGCAAATTTTGCATTCACACACACACACACACACAAAGACACACACACACACACACAATTGCATGATTGCAAAATGTGGACATGCATGTACAAAGATCACTCCATTGTGATATGTCTTATCAAAAGCTCTATGGTGTCCAAGTTCCACACAGGTTTGGAATGTGTTTGAAATAGGGTTACGATTTTCTCAAATTACTGGAAGGTTTTTATTCAGCTATATCATATACGCTCATCAACTTCCTATTTCTGAATTCTATACGTTATCTGTTGAAAATGATTCTTGTTGATGTGGTCGAAAGAAAAAAAAGAAAAGAAGGATGGTTCTGGAGAATGAATGAGATATGCATCATTGTTTTGACGTCTGCACATACCAGCCTACCTCAGGCTCATCTAACAAGCTGTATGTGTGTCAGAAGAAGGCAGATTGAATTGTGTTTACACTGATGTTTTGGGGACCTTATGAATGGACTGAGGCGACTACTAGAAGAGTTGGAGACCTCACAGGGAACATTTTCAAAAAGATTAAGCCAGTAAAGAATTAATGATAATGTGAGGCCAGTGAACATGGGCCATTGTACATGTCATATATTTTCATGGGAAGGAGTCTGAAATGTGCGGAAATTGGGCTGTGTGAGCAGCTGTCAAAATGTTATCTCTTGGTAGCCAACAGTGAGGAAATAATGTCAAATCCACTGACAACATATGGATGCCAGTTGGGGGTTGTAATCATGAAAATAACGTGCGCAAAAGTTCTCTTTTTAAATGCAAGAGTTTCAAGTGTATTCTCTTAAACAAGTTGTCAGATCTCCTATTTTCCTATCAATCCCTGTTTTTGCACAGTTTTAGTTTGGCTGGTATAGCAAGCAGATCCAGAGCTGTTTTGTTGAGTCTAAAGAGTATTTCTGTGACGTGTGTGAGAGCGTGTTTTGTTTTGGCTGGTCGGCGCAATGTGGAGATGCAGATAGCCTGAGTGATATGTGTGATCTGGGCTATCTCAAATGAATTTCAATTGCTTTAAAGAGATTGTTTCACTGTTCCACGTGTATTTAACTACTATCGTGTTCTGACATGGAAACTATGATAAGTGGGTTCAAGTTTACCGACTTGATAATTAAAGTGAAAAAGACCAGACAGAAGTCGCAAGTTCAGTTTTTCAGTTATCACTCTCACCACACATGCTACCATCATCTCAGTTAGATATTTCATACTGGTAAACCTACTTTATGCTTTAAACAGAGAGGAAATGTTTCATCAGGTCAACATCCTGAGGTGGCAGTACAATCCCAAGCAGGCAGGAATGTTACTGCCAGCAAGTGACAGCTGAACGTGAAGGATTTCCCTCACAAGAGACGTCACAACAAGCGTCAACAACCGTCA
This sequence comes from Aulostomus chinensis, assembly GCF_037954235.1. Lineage (NCBI taxonomy): Eukaryota > Metazoa > Chordata > Actinopteri > Syngnathiformes > Aulostomidae > Aulostomus > Aulostomus chinensis. The sequence continues at coordinate 18,322,715 of NC_141339.1, forward strand.
TTGTGCCATTTGCCAGACCTCATTAGCAGTCACCGTATTTGCAGCAGAGGGCAGATGATGTATATGCTCACTACCGGCAGAGCCCTGGTCTCCAGACACACATGGTATCCGACTCAGAAGATTGGCTCCAGGTCTGCATCACTCTAATGCCCAGAGGCCTCGGCCTCCAGATGTCACTTTCCCTGCTGACACTGAGAAAAATTTATTTAGTGCGCTTTCATCTCTTTCTTTTCTTCTGGCTCATTTCTCCCGTCTTTGCTTTTTACTTAATTCATTTGAAGTTTGTATCCGGTTGTTCTAATTTCTTACTGTGTCACATAAATTATATCATCAACCCTTTTTTTTCATGCCCCTTCTGATTCTCTTCTAAAGATGCCTGCACAAGCTTGTTGATGAACTTAAGTAGAGAGAGATGAGATATTGAGAAGAAGAGAACAGGGCAAATGTTATCCCCTTTAAGAGGGAGAGAGTGGACACTAAATATAGGCCCCCCTCTCAGCCTCTGTAAGGACATTAGCCCATCTGCAGAAAGCTGATTAACATCCTTCCATATGTACTCAGTACTCTGGTGTGGTTACTGTGGAGAGATTTACTGGCTATTGAACTGTAACACATACCTCCCCCATCTCCCACAGCCTTTTAGGTCACTCTCACTGGAAAGGACAAAAAATGCAGTTCACTTCCTTATCAAGGGCTTAAGGAGAACTGAGAACAAGGGATTGAGGCATTTAGTGTTGCACAATGAGAAAAGAGCTAACCCAATAACACAGGCAGCTTAAGAAGTCTGTTACTATGGAGCTTGAAAGTAGCAAAGTGTCTCGACAGTAGGGCTGAGCCCAGAAAGTGTGTCATGTAATTTTAGAAAGTCACTTAATATTAAAACTTAGCAGTTAATTAGAATTTAAATTTTTTTTTTAATTAAAACTTCAGGGATACTGAATCTGTGGCATTCTGATGTAGACATATGAACAGTTCAGCAATGATTCAACCTATATCCAAAGAAAGTCTGTCATGGTACTCAATTTTCAAACTACTCTACTTGCACTTTCCAGTTTGAGAACAAAATTGCTTTCACACTGATAATTATTACATGTAGTGCATTTTGAGTACTCACATGATGAACTTGTTTCAGTCAAAATGTGACAAAGTACAACATTTCTCGCCCTCAAAGGTCATCATTTTCACTGGAAGGGCCTCCGAGCATTTATAAACGAAAGTAGAAGAAGCTGTTACAATGACGAAGCTATCCAAAACTATTGATGTCTGGCACCTATGTAATGTGTTCCTTCTTCACGAAACCATAGCTGTATTGAAGTCATTTGTATGGACATTGGTTTCATTTAGCAGCCTGTCATAATTTGCAGTAAAACATTGTGTTATTTTTCCTGTAAGTGTTTGATTTGAAAAAAAATGTGTGGGAAGTGAAGTCTTCGACATTTAAGTTCATCAGCACAAATGTATCCAATGTGAGGCACAGCAATGGCTCCAGTCCTGTGTTAAGCACTTTAAAACAAATTGAACTTTTTCACAATTCTTTTAATTGTCTGAGTGCCACATTTTTGGCCTGTCTAGATCTCAGGAATTAGTTATCATTTCAGTTCTAGCAAGGAACCGTTTAAGCTTCTACCTTAGGGTAAGGTAATTTCTCAATATAACAGGAACTAAGTGACTTAAGCATGTGTTGAATGGTCAATGACAAATGCAGTGGAGGCACGAGTGTAGCTACCAGGAAATATGCCCTGTCATGCTTCTCCCCCCACACAGACATGGCCAATTGTGTCTGTACGGACACCCAATCAATCCAAAGGCAACTCCGGGAAATTAACAGTGGCCGCTGTGTTGGTAGGCAACAAAAAAGAACATTTCCTGCACTACCTGGCCAACTTTATTTTATCATCATTCACCAAAATAAGTTTTTAAAATCTAATTCATTGTTAGGATTTCTTTTTTAATATCATAGGACAATACAGTTAAGGTCTGGTTAGGTTTTGGTATAAAAAAATACTCGATTAATGTTAGGGAAAAAAAATCATGTTTTGAAAAGCAGTGCTGTAAGCTGCCTAAAACAGGACTCTAATACACATCTTCCGCTGCAAAGTTATTTTTAGAACTAAAAACCCCTTGGTTAAGGTTAGGAAAACATTGTCGGATAGGATAATGTTGTGAAACATGTTGCTCCAAGGGGGACTTGAAGAGGACTCGACGCCCCCACACACTGCAGCATTAAGCTTTTGTGGTCAATACATGTATTTTCAGAGAGATTGCTCTGGAATTACAACGTATTATGTAAAGTGATCTTTGATTTATTTTGGTTTCTTTTAAAAGAATAAATTTATTATGTAGTAAAACACTTCCTTTCCCCACTGTTATGCCCTTGCGGCAATATGTGTGTGTATTTAATCTTCGAGGGCGTCACACCAGCTTTAATTGATTTGAGCTTCACAACAACAGGAAATGAATAGCAGCAACAGGTCAATTAGCAGCTTGTAAAAGACTGTAATAATAAAAGTGGTGCTGACAATAGAGTTTCATTTGTGTTGAAGACAAATGAATTAGTTTAACGCTTATTTAGAATATGCAAGCCGGAAGGATGATAGTTCACTATAAAAATAAAAATGCATCACACGTGTGATTGTTTGACCCAGAGTGTTACTGGAAATATATAGAGTGACATATCTTGGTTATCAGTGTGAACCAAAAACACATCAAGATCTGTATCAACACTGGTAAACATACTGATATGTACGCCCACATGCACAAACACACACATGTCCAGAGGGTTTAAGTTGGAAATGGACCAGTTGGAGCAGCAGCCGGCCAAAAGTCAATTCAGCTCAACCCAGCCGAGGTCAGAGGTCACAAAGTAAATCAAACAACAGCAAGAGAAGACTGTGAGAAACGAGTGAGCGGACTGAAGAGAGCGAAAGAGACAGAGTGAGATGGAGAAAAGAAATTGTGTGTGTGGACATACTTGTCTGTATTTGTGTACTTGTGCTGTCTGCTGTCTATGTATTTGTGTTACTGGAAAACTTGAGTGAGTGTTTAGTTTTCAATGTGAGACGACGTTGCTTTTAGAGATTACAAATAGCAGCCATAAGCAAAATTCGATCTTTTTGATTATTAGGAAACATAACAATAATAATTCATACGTTTGGAACAAACCAATCACCACGGGAGTTTTCCATGACATCAGATGGCAAACAACTGACTAGCTGTAGCAATAAATCAGATTCATCCCTAATCTTAAAGTGTTTATGCATGGTAATGTAAATACTTTGGCCAGCTGAGCCAAGACTGGTGCTGGAACAGACGTTGGCTTTCTGCAGTGCAGAAACCTGCCACAAACACACAGAGAAACAGATAAGTAATAGAACATGCAGCAGTGAAAATGATTGGTTTGTTGACTCAGTGGCATCAGGAATCTTCCATGTAAACATCTATGAATAGGTCAGCAACTTCTCTTGCACGTTTGCATTGATGCATGGTCATGCATGTTTGTATAAATGCCTGTGGTTGTGATAAGCTGAGAAATATTGCAAATTATTTTGCAAATCAATGCATCATTTCAATAGAATTTTAACTCTGTTTTTTGTTGTTCTTCCCAAAGCTACAGGAGAGTGCAGGTACACTGAAATTCTTATGTCATGCTCACGCAATCCCAACATAACTTCCTAAATTTAAATTTTTTTTGAGGGTACAAGAAGGAGTCTTTGAAACAGGAAATACAAAAGCATTTTTAACCATTTCCTGTATCCCAAAGCCGTTGCTGAATTGGTTTGATATTAAGGTATTTGAATACTTTGCTCTACAACATGAGAAAAAAGTCAGCAATACTACTTTATACTACTTTTAACAACTTCTATGTTCCATAGGAGAGGAATATTTGGCTCCACCAGGTTGTCTTTCTTTTTCAATATCTGCTGGTTGAACTAACGTTTCTAAACAAGAGAACTGCCCAACTTGAGACGATCCGTCCTCCTTTCAGCCCAGCCTTCTCCTCTGTAAAATTCACAACTTTTTAATGAGGCTGATTTCACAATATAGTTGGATTTACATACAGAGTTTTGTCATTTCATTTTTAGACAAAACAGAATACAAAATCATTTTTTTATTTGTGACCCAAAACCTCTGTTGGTCGTCATTCATTCCAAAGTCATGACTAAACTATTATTTAGAAAAACAACATAAACATGGTCTCTGTTCACCTAAAAGATGTCTAAAGATTTACACACTTTGGAAGCTGCTGGAACAGCTGTGTTTTGGGGACAGAAAAACACAGTTTTATTATGGACAGGGGGAGGGCTGAAAGTTGGAGAAAAAGATGATACATGTTAGTAATCAACAACAAATGCCTATAATGTATTGTTAGATGGATAATTAATGATAGTTATGGGTTTATTAATCATTGATAAAACATTTAATCACTACTAAAAAAAAAAGACCTTTCTAAAGGCTGTCCTAAGTGGCAAGTGCACTTCAGAAATCCCTTCCTCCCACACCTTTCTGTAAGTGAAATGTGAAGGGATATTTCTGCATGTTTGTGAAATTGACATTTCGACATTCACACACTCTTCATACCGTGATTGGGCAGTTATGAAGAAGTGAGGAAGGGCCAACTTCTTTCTAGTTCTCTTTCTTCTTTCTTGACAGAGTTATGTCATTTTTCTTGTGAACAAGAGTGAAACATTAATGGCTCCCAAGAGCGAATATTCAGCATGATACCATATTTATGTGATCTTCCACCTTTCATGTGGTCAGGCATGTTATAAAAACCAGCTCTAATCAACCATAAACTGACTCTTATTAGAAAGTGGCACAGAAAAAATAAACAGCAGGGCAGAAGTGTTTATTACGATGTGACACCTCAAACGGCATTTTTGATAGTAGGTTTTAAATGATCTGTAAAGGGTAAGTAAATTTTATGTAAAATTAATAAAACCAAAGGTTTTAGTTCATGAGAATAAAAAACAGTTCATTAAGCCTTCAAGTGTGCAGAGAATTAGACCGAAAGAGAAAGAAGTTTCACAACTTCCTTACTTCTTCCTTAATACATACCTGATAAACTGATGTGTAGTTAGTTTTTCCATTGACATGTTTTGCTCTGCAGTTGAAATATCAGATTAGAAAAAGGTTGATTGAAATGGTGTGAATCCCCAAAAAACAAAAAAAATATCTCAAAGATGTTTTCACAATTCTTTGAAGTGAATTTTACTTTGTCAAAAAAGTGTGAAAAAGTGGAAAACAAGAGATGGCAACCACTGTTTGGAATAAGCTCTGATGTGGAGAATCTTTAACTCGTATGACTGAGCAGCTGTCTCTGCTGCTATCGTCTATGTTGATATTCCAAACTTCTTCTTTTTTCTCCAAACAGTGTGTGCACCTCTTCTACTCAGTTACAGCCACAATCATGCAGAAATATGCTATTTTTGCCTAAGCCAGCATTTTCTGGTGTAACCTATTAAATTTGCTCCAGACATTTTTGCGACGTATTCACAGTTCACTTAAAACTCTCTTGACAATTAAATGGATACAGTTATTCAAACATTACTGAATTATTTATTAACATTTATAAAGCCATTTGCTGTCATATGTAAAACTTTCATAAAAGGATACCTTTTTAAAAATGTAATTGGCTGATTTAATCACAACTTCCATGAATGTATCCTCAGAGGTAGTTGTATTTAACCACAACAATCTTGCAACACTTTTAGTTTTACAACTAGCCATGGGAGACCTCTACTCTCTTGCCTGCAAAATAACATCTGCTGCCTCAAACATCAAATCCCATATACACAAGCCCACTAAATTAGCACTTACCTAACACAGAGACAAGAGCATCATAAAAGTATTGACAGGGCCAGCCCTTACACAGTCACATTCTGAATCAATGCATCACAGATTGCTGTTGAAGTCCACGTGCACTTCCTTAAAACAAAGGAACAAAGCACACAACACAAGCTGCTGAGAGTGCAAATAGTCAGGAGTAATGATCACTAAAAATAATCAAGGCAAGGCAATCGAAAAGTATCAAAATAGTCGCATCATTGTTGTTACCATAAAAGTGATAAAAACGAAAAGTGGAGTTGGTGCTTATTGCAGCACACTGTCAGTATTGGCCCCAAAGTCTGGACATTAAATCTCTACTTTAGAAAACATTTTTGTGTGTTTTTTCCTCTGTATCAAAGGGTGCGGCTCCAGTACAGTCTCATGTGTTACTCTTGTATTTCTAAAATTACTGTTAAGTCTGGGATTTTACCAGGTTTTAAGGCATTAATAGTCAAAATCGGTCATATGGAAATATGCTATGGCAATAATACCGTGATTCAAAGATGGGTTGTTTTTGTGCGTCTGAGCCTGAGTGCACACATCTGCCCATGTTTCTGGTTACAGCACTCAAGGAGGTACTGAATAGCTGTGATGGATTTTCCCCAGATGGTAAGGCCGTAATAATAAAGCACAACCCTGAGAAAATATCAGTTGGTTTGTGTGAGTGTGTTTACATCGGTCATAACTCAGTTTGATTCATGATTACGCTTTGTAAATAAGTTAAAACAATTTGTGTGGAATACATCTGCTATCTTCACACCGGCTGATGATTTAAATAGGCAAATTTACTTCAAATGAAAACAGCAATTTAGTAGATCATTTTGATTGTAGTCAAGGATTCAAGAAGCACTGTTTATTTAGCTAATGCCCAAAAGTTTGTTGGGTGCTGTGAAACGTGAGGATAAGCGCATTGTTCTTGTGCATTGTTCATTGTGTTGCAAGTGACTGTTGAAAAATGGTGCAAAACAAACAAATGAGCTCAACCCAATTTACAGTAAAGCAGCTAGCTGGCTGGCTAAGGGTTGACATTATGTTAGCACATATGATAGGATAGTTTACCGGAATGTTAGGGGTATAAGCTTGCCGTTTAACATTTATTTCAGTCAGGATTCTCCACCTTCTCTGCATTTTGCAAATCCCCCATAAATTCCTTGCGGCATATTCCAATTTCACCTATTTTCCCACTTTTAAATATACCACCACTACCACCTCCTATTGCCAAAAGAAAACAAAGCAGAGCAGCCAACCAGCAGGGTGGACCATCATATCAATACCTTACAAGGTAGGGTGCTACTTTCTGGGACTTTCCATATGTATTATTGCATTGACTGTAAGGTGCATGACATCTAGGCTAGAGTGTTATTGCCTTCATTTTATCTACATCCCAGCCTCATGCCAACATGCTTCAGGTTACTTGCAATCATAGTAATTAACACACAATTAGCCAGCACACCTGACAGCTTAACTGGGTGTCATCATATATCATTAGATTAAGAAAAACATACACCTCTATGCCTCAGGGCTCTGTGAAGTACGTGCAGTTTATTTTGCCTATTACAAAAACTGCTGTTTTATACGTGATGAAAAGCTGGTGACTAATTAATGACAGAAACTATGTTAGTCACAGCAGCTGGTCTCCAAAAAGCAACCCAGGCAAATGATTGGAGGAGTTATTCATTATAAGTGCTGCTGCTCATAAAAAACACAAACAGGCTGTGCTAAGTCTGCAGACTTGGGGTTTGGTTGGTTCCAGTTTCACAGCAATGTTCCTGGCCACGAGAAAACCAAAACAAATGTATCCAAAGCTCTGCAGTTTGACACAGCTGCTCATTTTCATCAAATTCAGCTGCAGAAGCAGTGTTATTTCAACATATGACATATTAATAATATGAAACATAATTCTAGACCCCTGATTAGGTGAATGTAACATTAAGCCAGGAAATGCTTGGTGATTACCCTGACAAAGTGGCAAAGTAAAACGTTAGATGTTATCACTAATGCTATAACCTACCTTGACACGTGTTTTGTAGAAGGCCTTTGAGTTGGACTGATGCTGTGTGGACACGGACACATGACTCTAATCAAGATAACTCCTACTGGCCTTTACTCAGAGCATTTCAGAGCATTCACAGCTTGGATCCAGCTGTGTAAATGACTTATCTTGGACTTAAAGCTGACCTCTGTAACTTTTATTTGGGCTGTTGAGTGGAAGCAGGTCATTCCTGTGTTCCCAGGGTGATATTTTCCTCAATACAGCATATAATATTTCAGGAGCCTTCAACGGTTTGCCTAAATTCAGAACAAATCCATCTGCTGCTGCAAACATGCACGTTTCCTCATCAGTCTGAATGTGGGAAATGCATTGTAGATGGAGGGTCCACAAGTTAACCAACCAGAACCAGACTTAACTTTCGGAGATACAGAAACTGACATCACACTGTTGGGGTCAATCACATTGGCTTAAGATCAAACCAGCAGACACTCATCGGAAGAAGCATAGTTTGGCATGTACCATAGATGCATGCAACTCTTCTGTGCTACAGGGAATAATAGGGATTGCCATCATGGTACCCTTTCCAGAGCTGTAAATCTCTGTAATGAGGGAGTACAAAGATGTAAATCTACTTGCAATCACGTTTTTTTTTTTTTTTTGGATACCCAAACTGGAAATTCTGGTTACAGTTCACATCATAAATCAACAGGTCACATAGACACACAGCTACACCAGACACAGACACATGGGTACATCATTGTTTGAGCCTCTTCACTTGTGTCTTGTCCTAACTTTCAACTTTATCAGACAAAGAAGGAAAAGCAAGTGGAATAATCCTCCACCTCCTTGACTTTACAGTATGTGTCTTTGCTTTCTCAGTTTCTCTTAAGTGCCCCTATCCCTGATTTTCTTTCGGTGATTAATTTTGTCCTTCTTCTACCTTAGAAAAAGTAGTCAAAGGAAAAAAATCTGCAAACTATCTACTTTTGTAAACTGTTGATATGCTGTGATGGTACACAGAGCAGTAGTGTCAGTTGAGCAGAGGAAGAAATGGAACCAAATAGGTTCAGGTTTACCCTACCTTCACAGAACAGACATGGATGTCTATCTCATTTCTTGGTGTGAGGTAAGCACCCGCACATGGTACACGCGAAGCAAGCATGTTTGTGCATGATTGCAAACTATGTGTGCACATGTTGCTGCCACTGCATGTATTATACCTCTGGCATATTTATGTTGGTGGTGATCCTCTCATACATAAATCAAAAGCAAAGTTAGGAGCTGCATCCTTTTAGCAGAGTTAATACAGCGCCAAAATATACGTGCGGGTAATTGGCTTGTAGAGCAGAAATGTGACTCAGTGTCTCTCAAAATGAATAATATTACATTTGAATATGACTCATAGCTTTACTCAGTATATCTAGTCACTTCCTTTTTCCATTCATTCTTTGGTTGATATCTTTCCAAACCAAACCCAAGGGAGTGTAAATATCCAATCTGTTTCACGGCAGGCGTAGGATAAAGATACAGTGAATGAGACCAGTATATCCACACAACACAAACTGGATTGCCAGCTCCTAATGCTTTATTTGGAATGTTTGGCCCAAACAGGATTTTCTTGGGGAAATTGAAAAGCAATAGAATATATACAATGGTACCTATATTTAGGTAAAATGAAAATGGCACATGCATGATATGTTGCAGCAAAGCAGGCAGAGATACACAATGTAATTCTTAAGTAAATCAAAAGAAGTCTTTTTTTTTTTTTTTTTTTTTTTTACATCAGGCGTACTTCCTGCAACCACTAACAGTAGCTATGACTTCAATTCAAATAAAAATATTCTCCAATTGGTTAATTGCTTTGATCTATATATAAGAAGTATTGGGGTAAAAGTTACATCAGACCCCAAATTAAAGAAACTATAGGTGGGTTAGCCACAGTCATTATGCACACACAATGGTCGGGACATATCGATATGTGGAGTTATTACCTGTAGCACCGCCCTTTTATTCATTACCCTAGTTACCTTGTTTACGTAGGCAAAACCTCACAAACCTTTCACACCATTAGCACTGCTTTCTGTTATGACTTATTACTTCTGTATTATTACTTGCCTGAAGAAGATCTCATGTGGGTTTAAGCGTTGAAAATAAAATATTAGGAGCTGTTAATCCAGAGTGCGGATATCATCTTTTCCTGCTATCATCATTCCAAAATAAGCCAGTATTTATGAGGATTCTCAGACCCTTAATTTGGTGCAGACACTCAGGATGCCAATATCAACGTTCCCAATTGGACATGTTATGCAAACTGTCCACAATCAGCCTAAAAGTTATTCCTCTTTCTAATATGTCCTTCTGTTGCAACAATGCTCACTTTTGACAACAAATGTTTGAATATCTAAATTTTGTTTCATCAGGTTTTATTGTATTTCAAATACTTAAACAAAAACATATGCATACTAGGGGATTATGGTTTTCTTCAGGGCTAATACAACCTAAATTTTACAGATTAATTGCAGTTACTTTTGACTCAGCCTCTAGTAAATATTTTAATAAAATCTTAGGAGTAATTTGTTTTTAAATGGTCAAATCAACTAGAATTCTTTAACCTTGTTTTTTCTGGATCTTGGAGTCCCTTAATGTGAGTAGTTAAGCAAGTGTGCACTATATATGCTCTCTCTTGCTGACTTTTATCTTTTCACAAACTAGATAGCTTTGGTTTTGAAGATAACCTTTACTCTGACATTTACTCAGGGTTGTGTTTAAAAAACAAACAAAGATGAGATGATGAATGATTAAAGCTTTGATATAGTGTAAAGTAATATTTATAAGAATATATTCCATTTTAAATCATTTCATAGTTCAATTTAATGTATTTCAAGTTGTAGGTCAAGAACAAAACTGGAGTTAATATGCATCATGCATTTTATAAAATCACTTTATTGGAAATTATATTTTCAGTCAAGATGTGCAATAGCAATAAAGATGTGTGTCGTGCATCATGACAAATTCTAAAATAAATCCAGAATTGCAGCGCTGGAACTTGCCTGTAGTTTCAGAAACACGAGAGCCGATTTGGAAAACAGATGTAGCTGGTTGTTGTTGGCAAAGCCGTTACAAAAGCAGAAAGACTTAATTGCTTGGTAATGTGTATTTTAATTGCAGTCATGCAAACCGCAACGGTCGAATGACACCCATTCGAACCAAGTTCACCAATGTACATTTCTGTGAAAAAGAGAAAAAGTTACCCAGATTACCTTCAAGCCCCTCTCTTTTTCTTCCATATTTTCTCCCACTTGTATCCGTTTTCTGGTTCTGCTTCTCACTCACCTCTTTAATTTATTTTACTTTTTTTCCTGTTTGTCTAAGCCTTCCAATCAGATATTTAATGGGTGGTTGTGAGTAGTCAAGACTAGTTTTTTTGGATCTACTAAAAAATATTTTTCCTTTTTTCTTTGTTTTGATTTATATATCTTTTTTTATTCACACATGGCATGTTCGCCTCAGAGGGAAAGAACTGCATGTTTGTTGTTCTCAGTGTTCCGTTTTGAAAATTGCATAATGTGCAGAGGAAACTTTCGCGGTTCATACTTGTTGGAAGAACTGCTCCAAAGGAAGCAAAAAAAAAAAAAAATTGCTGGGCAAATTCAACAGTAATTTTAGTTTTGTTTTGTTTTTTTTACAGAGAATTTGTGCACAAAGGTTATGCAGATCCTTTGTTCAAAATACCACAGTGCTGATTCTAACAGTTACTCATATTCATGCATTGTTTTCCTCATTGCACTGGCGTCAAGAGGTGTCCTCTTAAAAACTAAAATTTTGTGTTTAACTTTCCCTACAGGTGTCTGTGTTGTTAAATGGTCTTGGCTGTCATGCTATGTTCATATCTGGGACAGAAGTGTATTCACATTTGCTTAACAGTTGCAGAGGAGGTCAAAATCTAGCTGAGGTGGCTACTTCAGTAGCTCTTTTCAGCATCCCTTGCTCTTTTCTCTTTGACTGTTTGAAAAAGCTGACCCTCACTAATTCTTATGCCTCCTGTCAGTAATATCATGTGGGAATTTCTTCATATTTGGCTTCAGTGGTGGTTTTAGCTTGCTTATTGCCAATTAGCAAATGCTAGTGAGCATCATAAACAAGATGTGTGCTTCACACCAACATGTTAACATTATTATTTTGAGCATGTAAGCGTCAATGTGCCTAAATACATCCTTACAGAGCGGCTAGAATTGCTGAATCTGATAAATGTACATAGAAAAATGTGCTAAGTCACATGGCAAAGACAAACAGTAGAATTCAATACTGTAGGCAAAAGTACACGGTTTATGACTGTCAACTTTCTTACCGCAGTATCCAGTGAAACTGCATAGTGCTACAAAATGAGCATAGAACTTCTCGCATTCCCACCAGCTGATGGGTGTGACCATTTTAAGAAAAGTCTGATGTTAGTGAAGGTGAAGTCCAGAAGCTAAACACACTGATCTGCTTGTCTTGGTAATGGCAGATTTATGACCTTCCACTGTGGGCTCACAAATGACCCCAGTAAGAGCTTTGAGGTCAAGGGTCAGGGGTTAGGAAAGAACAAAGGCAGTCCGACCGCTGAGAGGTACACGTGAAGAAAAGAGTAAAGTGTCAGCTAAAAGCTGGAGATCTGAATAAACTCTAGTCGCACACAACCCTCTAAAATTCTGACTAATGAAATGACAAAATTATTTGTCATCTAGAAGTAGTGAAATTCGAGGTGCCATTTTGACAAAGCTGGACGCGCGCACACACACACACACAAACATATTCTATTCTGTCATTTCACACTAGAGCTTTGTTTACACATGAGGCCCGATGTCTTTAACGTCCTCTGAAACCAGATCAGTCTATCCGCTGCATGACCCCAATTTCACCTTCCTTTTCTCCCCCAACCCTTTTACCCCTACCAACATAACACACTCTCTCTCTCTCTCACACACACACACACACACACACACACACACACACACACACACACACACACCTTAATGCTTAATGTCAGCAGGAAAGTAAACTAAAGGCAGAGTTTGTAGAATGTCTGATCACAGTTTACCTAAGGTAGGATCACCTACCTCCTCCTCTTTCTCCATAGAAACACCATAGTTTTAAAAACCAAATTGCTGTTTTTGAAGAAACCATGTCTTCATTCAATTGCAATGTTTTTAAAACTACCTAAGAAATATGAGTATTATATTTGACACCATATCATTGTAACCCTCTTATGTGAGACTGGAAAGCTTGACAGGTGTAGCAATTCAGCACCAGTAGAGCTTAGTGACTGGTGAAAGCGATGTAAGGAACTGTGTAGCACCGGATACTGAAAAAGACTTATGCAAGATAATTTGTGTTTGAATGCTTAGAGAGAACAACTTGAGTGTTGGTGAAGCCTCTTATCATGTCATCAGAGCACTATGATTATCAATATTATAATCAAACATTTGTCAAGCATATAAATACGATTCTGTGCGACATCATCACTGACATGAGTGCACAGCAAGGGGTCGAGGGGGTCAAGTCAAGTACAAAAACAACTGCAAAACAGAAAACAATGGATGGAAATGCTTAATATTCAGAGGGGATCAAGCAAATTTACAAGATATAGAAGTAAATATTTATGCATCTGACAATTTCTTAAATCATCGGAATTGAATCTAAAAATTAAACTTCAATTTTTCCTCGGAGTAATCATACTAGTTTTATCTCTAAAAACAATTAAGGCATTTTATTATTCCTTTTAATCTTAGTTGATTTCTTGGGATCATCTTGCAACCCCATCTGCTTCTTACAACCCCCCAGTGGGTCCAACTTAAGGAAATATAGGTCAATAATCCCGTGAGTGCTGACCAAAGCATCTTTTTTCCCCTTTTGAATGCAAACGCACCCACAAAGTTTCCAAACCCCAAAAATCTGTCTATACTATATATCACAAGCTTTTGAAATAATCATTTAATTTTAAGAAATGGAGAAAAAAACTAATGAAACATGAAAAAAAGCCTTTTTTCTAACACAAGCATTACTCATTCTTCTGTGCCAAAAGCTGCAGTTTAATCACTTTCATATTAGTCACAAAACTAATCCGATTAGAGCAAAGAAACAGCCAAATTCCTGACCTTCTCCGACCATAGCCCATGTTTGTGTGAAGTCACTTGTGAGTTAGGGGCATCTGTTTCATATTGATGCGGTCATGGACAGTGAAAAGAGGTGGAAAAATGAGAACAGAGAGAAATCTTGAAACGTAGGGACAAATGTCCCAGATCCCTGCTATAGCAGGTCACTCTGGGAGACTGTGTGTGTGTTTGCATGCATGTGTGTGTGTGTGTGTGTGTGTGTGTGTGTGCGCGTGCGCGCGTGTGTCTGTGGGTGTTTGCGTATGTGCATGCTCTCTAAAACCCATCCTGTCTGCTCCTCTCAGCCATCTGAGCGCAGCTGGTGAGCAGACATCTGGGGAGAGCGAGGGGGGAAAGGGGACAAAGCAAGACAGAGAGGGGGAAACAGAGAGGGGGTGATAGCGAGGACAAAGGTAATACAGGGTGAGAAAGACTTAACTTATAGTATGTAATGAAACTGAATGTTTTGTTTCAAGGGTAGAAATTTATACAGAATTTTCTTGTGTGCTTATTGGATAAAAGCTTCTTTATTGCTTATAACTCAAGAGTGTTATTGCATTAGGAATGATATTCTTTGATGCTTCTTTTACAGTTCCCAGCTTTCTCAGGGAATGGGAGGAAGACGATAATCAGGTTTGGAGCAGGTTTGGAGCTGCATTTATCTCAGATTGTCCAGGAAAAATGTTTCAGATACTTGAGTCTCATTACTGACATGAACGTTGGTTGGAAACTGCCTCTTTTCCTCTCTACCTCACCCGGCCTTTCTCTCCTCCTGATAGATTGTTAATGTTCATGTTACTTTAATCGCGGCGGCAGTGGTTATGGTGTAATTCCTCAACAATAATTCCTGAGATGTAGGCGATTTCACCAAGAGGAAACATTTCCAAAAAGGTATTGACCCAAACCATAACTGTACCACAGTCCCAAGGACACAATGCTTTATTAATGACGTCACAAACCCATGCACATTATGCAGATAAAACACCCCTCAGTCAGTAAAAAGCTGCCTGCCATAGTGAGTTTGTTATGTATTGAGTGTGCATGCTGTACTACAGCCATGGAAAACTTCTAACTTGAAAAGATGGAAAGAGAAGGAAATTAAATCCTGTCTTGATTTAACTGATTACTTTCCTTCAGCAAGTGGAAGGGAGGAAAAGATCGCCAAAGAAAAGTGAAGATTGAAGATGAGCTAGTTTTACCTACCAGACATGAAAGATGTGAGTGAATAAAAGATGATCTATGGTCTAGAAGGCAGAAACTCCTATTTTTCCACTTCAGCTTTTGAAGCCGTGAAAAAAAACTCTGAACCATGAATACACTGAAATCATCGCTAAGCCATTTTCCACAGTGGGGGATGAAAACACTCCTGCAGATAATAAAACTATTAAAATATCTGTGAGCCCGCTTAGGAGAAGAGAAGAATGACGAATAGTCATATTTATCCCTATTTGTGCAAAACAATACAGTTATTGTATCCACTGAAATATGTTTCGCTCTGCAATGTTTTTAACCTTGTATCCATTGCCATTTTCACTCACTGTTTCTGTCCACACTGTAACTGAAGAAGAATTTAACTGTATCCTATGAAACTTCAAATATTTTCAATGTGGTCCAGTCTGTATTGTTTTTGGTTGTTATTGCTACTTCTTGTGGCAGCCATATTGGCTTATGGATTTTTACAGTCTTATATCCCCATATGACTTTTTAATATTCCACTGGCGAGCAGGGAGCAGTGGGGGAAGAATGGTGCGAGGATGAGCATGCTACATTTGGCCGATACTCCTGGCAGATGCGGACCACTGATCGTGTCTCGTTTACTTGTGTGTTCCACGTTTACAGTAATTTATGTTTATGAGATGTGACCATTTCAAAACAAACTAAAATGTCATCAAAACAGAAGGGCCCATAAACTTGTAACCAAACATTAAGATGGATGTAAATTTCAGTTGACGCCGACATTTTTATTATGCAGCTGCATATTGTGAACAGCGACACATTTCCGAATTTTGGGGGAGGGGGGGGGGGGGTTACTTTTTATTTGTAGTCTTTACTTGACCTTAAATGATCATAAATCTTGGTCATCCTAAGTCTAGTCAAATAACGTGTACAATGTAACAGATCATACGTATAATTTATAAAGGCATGTTCAAATTAAAGTTTCTTCTTTTAAAAGCATAAGTATATTTCAAAATTAATCAAAACCAACAGTCTCAAGTTCAAGGAGAAGAAAAACAGTAAGTTTTGCTCTCATGTGAATGGGGGGGTAACTCCTCTTGAGACTGCCCTGCATACAAAAAGCTAAACATCACGCACTTCATTTCTGGCAAAAGACGTGACCTAAATTAGCTTTCGAAGCTATTATGGGTGATCTTCCATCTTAAATAACTTCGTTATTGGACTGGTCATCATCCTGAACCCAGTCACATTAGCTTCAGTGATAGGTTTATCATCTAAGCTCCCAAAGAAGTCACTGAAGAAGAAAACATCTTATGTGCCTCTGACTGCTGTATCCTGAAAAAATGTATGGAATACTTTAATATTCTGATATAATGAAAACACTGGTTAATATCAATGTAAACACATTTTCCTTCACTGTAACTTTATCAAAGGTGGGCAACGGAGATAAATCTCAAGCAAAACTAACACAACAGCAGTAAGCAGTCACATACACATTTATGTACACACATGTGCATTATATATAAACGATGCATATACATACATATATATACATACAGACATATATGTACATACATACATATATACACACATATATATACATATATGACAGATAAATTGTAAAATCATGAATCATCAATCAAATCATGTTAAACATTCAATTAACTACCAACATATTCATCTTCAAATCTGATCTTCACAAAAATGACAACAAATCTTCCACTTCACACATACAACTTTAATTTGCTTTTAACATATGAAAAGATTTGTGACGTTAATGTTTCTATTTGCTGTTCAAATCTGCTTTTGAAGCAATTGCTTCTCATAATTTATTTAGACTTATTAGTCATGTCCTTGTATTCATGTCTGTGGTTTGTTTTAAATTGCCATAATTTTCAACAGTGTCTGCACACTCAACATCGTTGTAAATGGGGGCAACCTCAATGGCCTTCCCGAGTATAAATAAAGATGGAATTAATTAATTAATCTATGCGTGTATGAATGCTTCCATCAGGCTTTTTTTTCATGCATTTGAAGAAAATATCCCAACACCCCCACATATTCTGTGCACACAGAATCATTAATAACATAAATCTTTGCCTTTGCCCTCCTTCAGCACGTGGTCACAATTTGTTCAGCCATATGTAAGTATAAAAATAATTATTTACGGCCAGCGAGAACTTTACCTTTATTACTTACTTTGATGAACAGTATAAGTGTCTTACCGTGTAAATGTTATCTTGAGGATAAAAGGCAAAAACATAAATAAATAAAACTGAACATATATTATCTTTTCTTTTCAGCTGCACGCTACATTTCAGTTCAAGGCTTCTCATCTGTGTAACACATCCAGTGCAACACTACTTGCCTCAGGTCGGCTATACTTGAAAGGAACACCACAAATTTATAACCTTGGGCAAACACTACTTGCCTCAGGTCAGCTATACTCAAAAGGAACACCACAAATTTGTAACCTTGGACCATCTTGGTGATCCAGTTCACCGAAAAAAACAAAACAAAAAACAAAACAAAAAAAAACAACAACAAAAGAGTGATGATTCTGATGTTCTTGACCATTTTATTTGTTCAGTATGCTTCATCTGGTTCTCATTTCAAAACTGAGTGCTTGATGTGTGTTCTGGTATTACTAGATGAGGCAGACTGTATTACTAAGCTCTACATGGTACAAAAAAAAAGGTGCAGGCTCAGCCTGATTTCAAACAGTTTCTGGAAAAACTAAAAAAATACGAGGCAGAAGATAGAGGTCAAGTGTTTGTCACTGGTACCAGTATGGATGGACTACTTTCTAGATAAAGCCAAACTACATAGAATATTATTGCTAACTTCCCACACATTTTTGCCATGAAATTACTGCCTGGCAACATGCTCCTCTGACTGATCAAACAAAGAATGGTCTTATCTTTAGCAGGGATCGGTAATGGGTTTTGAAAATGCATATTTGTAGATAAACAAAATAAAAACAAATATTCAAGAGTCTGAGGAAAATGCCCTGAATTGCTTTGAAGTGTGGTTCAAAAAGTCATGGTCTTCACTCTTTTGTGCATATATCACGGTTGGGCTGGTGCATTATCAGGGAGAATAAAGAAATGTCAGTGACAGCATACATCTGCAATGCATTCAATCATCTCTTATTTTAGCACAATCTCTTCCAGACATTCCCACGTGTGCCAGCATGTGTGGTTTTGTGCATGCGTTGGTGGAAGAGAAAATCACAAGAAAAGGGCAGGAAAAAGTGGACTGGAAACTCAATGATGTGCACAATTTTTATAGGTGTCTGTAATAATTGAATAATTTAGGTTTAAATAACAATATGTGACAAAGTGTCTGGTTAAGTCAAAAGCAGTTTCAAATTAAAGTGCAATTTTTAGTAAAACTTCAAAGGCCATTCATTTTATACAGCAACTATTTTGATTTGTTACTCTTTATGTGTGCATCTTTATTCAGATTATCTGTTACATTATATATCAGTTATTTGTTTAAAAAATCATTTTGTGATCTTTGTGTACTTATGTAAATTATGATATAGTACAATAATGGTATCATTTATGGAATCTACTTGCTTGTTCTCAAGAAAAATACATAAAATTGACAGATCATTTTAAATTTATATACACACACAAATATATATATACTGTATATATATATATACATATATATACACACACACACAATATATATATACTGTATATATATATATATATATATATATATATATATACACACACATACATATATATATATACATATATAGCGTACATATATAGCGTACATATTTAGATACATTGATAGATAAATAGATAGATGTTCATAAAGTATAGTATTATATATAATCTATCTTATTTTTATACTAAGTTAAATTGCTAAGCTAGCTGTTTTCAGCAACATGGTATAAATACAAGCATAGATTTAGTCGCATGGGCGACATGGCTCAGGGGTAGAGTGGCCGTCTAGCAACCGAAGGGTTGCTGGTTCGATCCCCGATCCCGGTGACCATGTCGAAGTGTCCTTGAGCAAGATACTGAACCCATAATTGCTCCTGATGAGTAGGTTGGCGCCTTGCATGGTAGCCTCCACCATCAGTGTGTGAGTGTGTGTGTGAATGGGTGAATGAGATGACACTGTAAAGCGCTTTGAGTGCCGCTAAGGTAGAAAAGCGCTATATAAAATTGAGTCCATTTACCATTTATTCACACTTTATGGAATTGAGGTAGAGGGAATGAAAAATTCACAAATGCACACCTGAGTCGCCTGTTTTTGAAAGCGCTACACGTACAGAAACTAGCCAGCTACCACCTTGTAGTGCCTCAAGAGGCGATAGTCATGATAGCGCAAAGAAGCAGCAGCTTTCCTCATCACCCAAGCCTAAGACTAATCAATCCCAGCCACCATATGGAGGAAACTAATTCTGGTATGTATCCTCGTCCTCACGATTTGGTTGCAGCACAAAGCTGTTGACCATAGGTGAATGTCGGAACATTCATTGATGCTAAGTCGAGAGCTTTGCCATCAGGCTCAGCTCTTTCTACATCGGCATTACTGCTGATGTCAAATGGATCTACCAAACGGATCTGGCAGTCAACGTCCTCTTTACTCTCAATCCTGAGCAATGACACATTCATTTCACGGCTTACGAGACAGCTAGTATGGTTAATATGACTGCTGGTTAGCATTTGCTTATTTCTTACAAGGGGGGGCTCAGTTTTGAAAGATAGCTTCGTTTATTGGGCAACCACAGGAAGAATTGTGGGAATGACGGAAACTGTGATGACTCAGCTTAATCCAGCTTCTGAACCTATCAATGTCCCTTGAGGTTGTCAGGGCGGAATCTGAGCAAACATGGAAACACTGGTTGTCGTTAACCACATCAGACCCCGGAGATGATTCATCCCACAGGATGCTCAAAGGAGTGGCTGGATGGTGTGCATGTGTGTCTGTGTGTGTGGGTATGTGGGCATGTGGTTTTATGTCCTCCTCTTTAACAGAAATCTCTTTGCCCTTGATATTTTGAGTGAAGACCTTAAGGGCATCTTGTGTCGCCGGCAGAGTCATCTGGATCTCGGTATTCATGAAATTTTGCTGACATGTGTAAAATATTCCAGGCAGTGCCAAATATCTCCCCTTGGGCGTATTAATCTCTGCTCTGTGTCAAATAAGTTCAAACATTTTAAACAATTTTGAAACAGTCCTCAGTTTTAAAAATTTGGTAAGAAAATATTCCTATTGTTTAACATTATCAAATAAATTTGAAAATGCTGTCAAGTCTTCAAATTGTATCACAATCACTGCAAGTTGTCCTACATCCTCAGGAAAAAGAAGTTCATTTCACAACACCAATCATTTAACGATCCATAATGACAGTTGTGTGCTCCAGATATCTCGTGCCTAATCAATATTCTATTGGGAATGGTATTGGCAAACGTTGTGACAGCGTGATTGAGTGTTTGGAAGAAAGAATGAGAGAGTGACATCTATTACACACATGCTCGTTTCCAATTTAAACTTCTACTGTTCCAAAAGACTTGCTTGTGAACCCTTTGAAGAAAGTGCACCACTTTAGAATTCCATTTCTGTTGTTTTCCACTAATGAGCCTCTTGGATATAACTGTACCTATTGTTTGTCATTTCAAAAACATCTCAGCAGGCAAATTAAAATCGGATCCCCAAATAAGTGCACCACTGTTTGCTAAGCAAGGTTTGAAAAGTCTGCTTCATTTTTAGAGTTTGTATTGGTGTCCAAAAAAAGTATTCACTGAAGTATTAATTGACTAGAAATTGACTAAACGTGTTTTCATACTTAATACTGTTAATAAAAGCTCATATCACACATGCACACATGCATTTCCTGCATCTTCGTGTTGTCTCTTTTTGAAATGTCCATTACATATGAATCCATGCAGAGACAAAATCCTGATGTGATGTCTCGGCAAACCATTTTTTTCCACGAGCATTTGTCTTTCATAAATAATTTCTTCCACCTGTTTTTAAAAACATGAGTTGTGCTCCTGGGGTTTTCTGTCCATATGCAAGACTAATTGGCATCCACTTGCTAGTATGAGACAATTCAGTACTTTTAGCTGTTTGGAAACATTTACTCCATTTGACCCCTTTTTAAAGGCATTA
The DNA here is from genome assembly GCF_037954235.1 of Aulostomus chinensis. NCBI lineage: Eukaryota > Metazoa > Chordata > Actinopteri > Syngnathiformes > Aulostomidae > Aulostomus > Aulostomus chinensis. The sequence goes on from NC_141339.1 coordinate 18,343,985, forward strand.
GTGGATAGCTATTAGCATTAATGCTAATGTGGTTTTGACTTTTTAGTTTATTTGAACTTTAAATTTCTACACAGCAAATCAGCTTATCTTAGCACAAAGCCTGGAAACAGGAAACAGCTTGCATGGGCCTGTACACAAATAACTAGAAATACTGCACTGTGGATGTATGCCTCCAGGATACGTGCCTGCCACAAGGACCTTGACTTTCGACAATCAAATCTTTGTAGTTCATCCTTGAGTCTATATAACAATTGAGGAAGTTTCCTCAAGACATTCTTGTGATGTCAGGTGACAGTGGCCTTAAATTTTGTGCAAAATGTTTTCAGTTCATTCTAGATTCCCAGTAGATGTCTGTGCCAAATTTGAAGACATTCCTTTGGGGCATTCCTTAGTTATCAATAATGTAAACAATAATGAGTCGTCAGGTCAGAGGTATAAAGAAAATGTTCTTATAGCACCTTAACAGAAAATTAATTTAGTTCATTGAAGAGCAAACATTTCCAGGGACTTGTAACAAAGAGGTTTTATGCAGAGGTATGTTTTAGTTAGCATTGTTATCATTTTCAGACAACCCAGGTTTCCCCAATCCAGCTATCCTTCAGTGTTGGGACCAGATGACCAACTGCAACCATGTAGAACCACAGGCCCACATCGCTAACAAGCAAACTGTCATTCTTCTTTAGAGCTTAAATCCATAACATGGGCTTACGTTAGACAGTTATTGCAGTCAAAGACAAGAACGCAAGTGGACAAAAACAAAACCCAATGTGTGAATACCCAAGTTAACCCCAAAATCCGGCTTTGTGGTTCAGCCCCCACAAGTCACCACCGGTTTCCTGCCAAGAAATAGTTCTGCAGATAATCTCCCAAAAAACCACAACTTGGTTTTATCCAAACTAAAATGGAACATGTTATTTAGTGAGCTTCAGAGGTACTTAATCTCAGCAAATGTCACAGTCTCAGCAAGAAATAAAATCCCTCACAGCTTTTCAGACTTCCTTTACTGTTAATTTGACTATCCTATAAAGATAAAATTAAAACCATGATATTCAATGCAGTGCAATTCCCTTTTCCACAGTCACAAATTCATAACAGCATTTTGATTAGCTAGGACAGGAAATATCCCATTAACATACATATCTATGTAATTAAAATGAGCGATTAGTGTTACTTAGTCTCTCATTAAACATTACAAGACAGATTTATTGAATGTACAAAAGAGTTATGGTGGAATGAGGTTTGTCAACCAGCTGGCAACAGACATGAAAATATGCAACACACGCTCACATAAAGATTCACACACATCACAACTTTGGGGGTGGAGCAACAACGGAAAGAACCGAAAATCTGACTCTGCAAACTAGTCCAGTTACACTTTTCTCCAAACTGTACAGACTTTATAGAAATTAAATCAAAGAATTGTTTCTTTTTTTGATCAAACTGAAGTCATAATCATTACCTAAAGTTGTTATTAAGGTGGAATTCAATAAGCTTTTGTTGGATGATGTCTCATTGTTGATCTGTCTTTTAGAGTAATAAATGTAATCCCTCATTTAATTGAATAAAACTGTGTCATAATCATCATGCAAATTTAAGAGTTATCGCTAAAAACATGTTTTGTACAGTCACAGTGAGCTTTGACCACCAGAATTTCATTAGTTCCTCCGAGAGGCCATGCAAACATATGTGCCCAGCTTGAAAAATTCCCTGGAGGAAAACAGAAAATGTGATAATCCTTTGGTGCTAATTGTATTTTTGGCTTTACTCTTCTCACATTTTTAGTTGTTTTGGACTCTGATGTAGAGGCAAACAGAATGAAATATGAAAACTTTAGCGTATTTGCACATTTGGCGTCTTGCCATTAAAGCTTATCCTTATGGATGATAAGAAATGTCTCGAAACAGTGCAGGCTGACATATGGTATGTGGATAGATATTGCCTCATGTCAGATCTTGCACTGGAAAGTGTAAGAATATGCACTTTCAACATGATTTTAAACATAAAATTGCTTACTCACAAAGCTCCTTTGATAGCTTAACCTTATTTCCTCCACCAAGAGGTAATGTGATCAACAAAGGTTTTCACATTACTAGTGGAATTTTTTGTGCATCTATCTGTCGACGATTACACAAAAACTATGAGGAACTATTTCACAAAACTTAGTTACGCAGCATTAGCAAGTGTGAGTTGGGAGATGGCGTGTGAATGAGTCAGACAGTGAATATTTCACCAATTTTCACTCTCAGTGTCACTTAGAACAGTCGTTTAGTTGTGTGTGACCAGTCATTTTCCACTCAGACACAAACTCTGTGCAGCACGAGTTCATGTGACCTGGAATGAATTCACCACATTTAGGTATCAAGTCATCCTCACATGCATACACACAGAATACCTTAATGTGGTGTCCTCAATTACGACAATCAAAGGGAAAGTTATGTGACAGATATGCAACAACTTGAAGTTATACTTCTAGAAATATTTTTTGGACTTTCAAATACTCACAAATAGGTATCTTGAGCTCCAAAAGGCATTTTTCGACAACTGCATTGCTTCGTTGTGACTCCAGAAAGCAGGAAGAACCAGTCTTTAGTCTGAAGCTAATTGTAAATGGTAAATGGACTAGTTTCTATATTGCTTCTTGCTATCTTAGCAGTACTCAACGCTTTCAATGTCATCTCATTCAATCACACACACACACACACACACACACACACACACACACACACACACACACACACACACTAATTAACAAATTGATGGTAGAGGCTGCCAAGTAAGGTGCCAACCTACTCATTGTGAGCAATTGGGATTTCAGTATCTTGCTCAAGGACACTTCAACACAGTACCGGACACCAGGAAGTGAGGCTCAAACCAGCGTCTGTTCTGTTGCTAGAACTCCAAATAATCACTTCTTTTTTTTTTAACCACTCTAAATATGGACATTTTTGCCCTTGTTGTGATTTGTTCAATGGGACGTCATTATGACATTATCTTATTAAACTAAATACTTTCTGTATTCTGGAATCCCAAAATAGTAATGCAACTGTTTATTTTCAAGAAAAAAAAAGAGTTTTGGGGTAAAGTAAACATGCAAAGTTGTAAAAGTTGTGAAAGAAGTAGTCTCACACTATATATATATATATATATATATATATATATATATATATATATATATATATATATATATATATATATACACACATACATATATATATGCATAAAATTGACTAATAAACATGGACCTTCTCATCTGACCTTCTCAAACATTTTCTGCCATTAAACTCTTTAAGTCCCGAAATGACTGACTTCTTAAAAGACAGTAATTTCCGTGAAGAAGACAAATAAGTAAAGTTTACACAAGCTTGCCCCACAACAACAAAACAGAAGGACTTTCACCCACCTCACAAATTAACCAGAGGAGCCAGCCGTGCTGCGACCAGGACATGTACCCTCTTCCAGTTTCCCAGCTGCAGACACAGCCAGTTCTGTCTGTATGGATGCCCAACTAAGCCCGAAGCAACACAGGTTGGCAGGCAATGTAAAAGACTACTGCACTACCTGGACGCCCGCAATCACAGATTTTAGAAGAGGAGTAAAAGGTGAGTTAGTCGTTCTCAGGAGGAGGTTAGCCAGTAAATCGCTAGAGGAAGAATAGATGTATCACACAACTGGTTTGGTCATTCAAATGCACTATAATATAAAACCCTGAAATTTAATAAAACTTGTTTGAAAACTCAGAAGTCTTGTCTTTTGCTGTGGTATCAACTTAAAAAATGTATACAAATTTGTTATCAAATTCAAATTGGTACAATGACCCATCCCAGAGTCCATTGACTAATTTCAAACACATAAACCCATAATAAATTGAGTAATTAGCCATAGAGATAATCAAAACTTAACTCTTTGTAATAAGAGATTGTTGAGCTGCTTTTTTTTTTCAATTTCAAGGCAATAAAGCTCATATAAGGACACAGAGAGCTATCTGGGGTAATAATACTCCACCTTGATGTATCGCTACCACAGACATAAACTGTGGTGTAAAATGTGAAATGTGTGGCCTGTTCAGTAAAGAACACAAGTTTCCAGCAGCATATGTCGGAAACAAAGACCCCACATACCTGTTCTATCCTGTGCACACATGGACTATACTGTAAAACAGAAGCGGCAGTTTCCTTTTTTATTTCTGTCCCGCTCAAACAATTGAATTCCTCCCTTAAACAAGAACCTGTTTTAGATTTATGCCCATTACATTGACTGACTGCCTTTTCATAAGTGGCTGCAGAGAGAGGAGCATACATCCTAAATTTAAGTGTTTTTCCCTGTTCTATGTATGTTTTCAAGCAGGCAGTATAAAACAAAGCTGACAGTTCTTGTGCTGCAGCAGCAGAATAAACAGTGGATATCTGCTTTCTCTTGGAATTCACAGTTTATCTAGAGTACTTTCTTTTGGAGGTTATGTTTAACATCCATATTTACTTTAAAGCAAGCCAAGTTCATTTATTACTCCTTGCATACGAATATATTTATACATTTAAAACCTAAAAAATGTCCCCTCCTTCATACCTTTGACATCTGGAAATAATGATAGTATACATCCAAAAACTACACCAAATAAAGTTCTTTGGCAATTCAAACCTGGGTTACTGGTGGTAATCACAGGTCAGAGCACTGGCACAGGTCAACCTGCCTTTCTGAGTGACGTCAGACTCTGACCTCGGCTGTGGCAGGGTCGCAGGCAGTGGGTCAGCCCCTTGGCAGTGCGTCCAGTTCAGATTAGCATTAACAGAACATGACAGTGCTGAGAGGCTTTGAGCGCTCTCAGGCAGAGGATTAACTACAGACAGCTATACCTGCAGCGTCTACCTAGAACTAATGCTGTCCCAGATCCATACTACATACTAATATAAGCGGGTTTAAAATATCCAGTTAGTATGCATACCACATTTGCTGAACATAGAGTGTGCAGTAGTGTATCACAGTGCCATTATGCATGGAAATTGAGCTACCTGCTGTTGGAAAGTGCAATTCTTTTAGGTTTTCATATAGCCCAGGAGCATGAAAACCAGAAATAAAAAATCTTGAGTCTTTTGAGGCCCCCTTTCTTTGTCTTTCTGTTTAATTGCTAGGAGAATACCATGAATAAAACAGAAACAACAAAAACAAACACCCCCGTCACATCTTTCCAGTCACACTGAACTCTTAAAGCACTGGTATCATGGCTGCATTCATTCCAATTGAATTCGATTCAATCTCTATGTGTTAAGAGAACCCAAGACAATGTCAAAGAACTAAAGCAAATTAAGGCAGAGGCAGTGCCTCAATTAGCTTACATCATGGCCCAAAATTTGCACAATAACACAAGAACACATACACAAGAAGACTTCAGCTTATGGTAAACGTTTATATGCTGTGCCTGTGAGAGAGGAGGTTACAGCAGGAGGTGACGGTGATCTATAATCATTACTAAGAATGAAACAGGACACCTCAGCCTGCAGATAGAAACAATGCAGGGTGCCTAGATTTCTATACCGTTCACTCACTTTTGTAAAATAGCTACATCTTGAAATATGTGGAAAAAGTTGGCACTGTTGTTGTCAGGGATTCTAGGATAGGATCAAATTGAACATTTTGTGCATGCTTTCCTGCTTTGCTCACTTCAGTTTTTACTAACCTGCATCGCTGAAAGATCATAAAAATTTATCCTGCCAATAAGAGTGATTTCTCTCACCCGCAGCCTACGCCAGCCTATTCGACATGCTGAATTGACCAAGAAAGCCAACGACTATTGCCAATGTGCAGTAGACACCGCAAAGATGAGGGCCACAGCCACTTACCAATGGCCAGACATTGACCGACTATAAACCCTGTTAGTCACAGGCCTAACAAAAGATGGATCTCGGCCTCTTAAACTGTTCTTTTATAAATCCACAATAAGACTGAGTTAACCATTCTGCTCTTTGTTGCATTACTGAGGATAATTACTCACCATTTTTCACTAAATTATATGGTTGGTTGGCCTGCCCTGAATGATGATAATTGCTGCTATGTTACCAGAGGATTGTCATCTTATATCTAATCTTTGCCTCTCTAGAACTCTGGTTCATATTATCAAGCTGTAATGATTAGATGATGCTTCAGCAGGAGCCATGTACCGAAACTGATTTAGTAAAGACTACCTCTACCACAGTAAGAAAGAAAGAAAGTGGGGGTCTGTTGTCAGTCCTGTCCTGTGTTAGGTACTTTCTGCAAGAGGGTGACACATTTCAACAGGGGTGTTCCTTCACACATACACTGAATGTGTGGGAGAGTACATGTGGAGTACATATGTATGCGTGCATCTGAAATCCTGGTTTTATGAGAAGCAGTAAAAGAAATTCTCAAAATGGCACAAACTGTGGCTTAATGCCACATCTAGTGAGCCACTATAGACAGCAAGAAAGAGAGAGAGAGAGAGAGAGAGAGAGAGAGAGAGATCAGCAGCTACTAAATGAAGCCAGTTAAATGGCTGATACTTATGAGTTTTCAATTAAAACAACATGAAAAGGCTCTAATGGAACAGACTTGATTCAGAATACAAGGCCACAACACATAGCAGTTAGATGCAATTCCAGACACTGTAGTTAATGTGCTAATTATAGGTACAAATGTGGCTGCACTCTGCTTGTAAGGAGTGCCACAGGGATGACATATTTTTGTAGGCCAACCTGGAAATCACCAGTGGTTACATTATTGCTGAAAATAATCCAAACAGTGAAGCAAAGTTTATGAGACTTACAGTTTTATCCGGATGGATATTCCTCAAAAATATAGTACATAGCTTACTTCTTGCTATAAACTAACCACACCACAGACGCACAACTTCAATGCCACCTGACCTAGTTTAGCATTTTCCTCTGTTTTTCAGCCTGATAGCACTTAAGCCATTGTTCGCAACTCCCACTCTTAAGATGCATAAATAGCTTTAAAATTCACAAGTTTAGTACTTACTGATATATTTTATGACAAAGAAAATTTTATACAATACCTTATGTCTGTGTCAACTATGGATCTTTCAGGCACTGAACCAAAAACATATTTCTGGGCAATGGGACTCCTTCCTATGCCACTCTGTATGAAAACTATAAATTTCTTCATCTAAAATCCAAATACAGACTTAAAATGCAGCGATTATGAACTGTGCAGTGCGGTCATAATCTGACAGAGAATTTCATATTTCACACATGGATGCACCCACAGACATACCTACAGCACATGTACTCAGAGAAACTACTGAGAAAGCTATATACACACTTGAAGGGCCAACTCTCTTTAAATCTGTTATTTCCTGGCCACACATGCTGAAACTGAGTTTCCGACTTAATCCATTCTGTTCTTCGTCTGAAACACGTTAAAAAAAAAAAAAAAAAAAATCCACCCAACCCTCTTGTGGGAAGGATGATGTGATAACAGTAATTTGCAGATGTGTATGTATCATCTTGTGTTGTAAAATGATGGAATAACTGATACTTCATGCTGCAAGACTTTGACTAGTATGCTAAGTATCCCAGTCACAGGAGCACCGTGTGAAAGAAATTACCCGCTTAGTCGGAGAATGTTTTCTAAAAGTGGTATTTCCCAAAAGGCTTTTTTGAAGCTGCGTTCCGTTCCAGAGGTATGTGGAAAATGGCACGTCCCAGCTGGTTGGCTGTGAATGTGCCCTTCAGAGGGAAATTTCCCTTACAGATTTGGTGGTTTGTGCACTGTGTGTTCTTGCATAAATCATGTGTTAATATATCTCTGATGAATGCTCCAGGGGCTGGAAGGAGATGGATTCACTCAATTGCAGTTGTCGAGTTGGATTTGTGTATGTTTACCCCCTTTGAAAATGCACTAATCAATAGCAAATGTGATTAGATAAACAGAATTTATAAGACATAAAAATTCACCATACAGGTCGAAGCTGAAGTTAAGAGTGTAGAAAAGACTGAAACGAAGAGACAGAAAGAGACAAGTTACAGAAAATAGGAAATATAAAAACCGGAAGTTGAATCACCAGTATAGCTAGCAGATTCATGTGGTCCAAAACATTTTAGAGGATTCTATGTTAACAGATATGAGAAGCAATTAAGTATTCAAGAATTATTTTTGACAATATGTACTTTACGGTTTTACATTTGCTACTTGTATTTCTTTTATTTTATTCTTATTACCAGTCTCAGGACTGCAGATGTAAATCAGTATTCTTGCTTACTCCACTGCATTTACGTTGTTTATCTTTACCTACAGACATGGATGTCCCTATCAAATAAACAAAAGAAACTGCCTTATCAAATTAATTCTTCTGACCTTTCTTTCATCCCTCATTTCCACATACACTTCCCTTGGGTCCATAAATCCATACAATACACCAGGAGTCCATGTCACTCCTATGGGAACCTCCATGATTTCTGACTACATTATGCATCAAGCACCTTATACAATATATTCTCATAAATTGGAAAAAAAAAATACATATATATAGATAGATTACTTCACAGTAATCATTTCTATTGTGCAATACTGATATCTTCACTTTTCCAAAATTCCAAACACATACATCTCCCACTGGTGCTGCATGCAGCAAATCCAAACTGCACCCCTCAATCTGCCACGCCACAAAGCTCATCTGCCACAACACAGTGGCACTTATTTTCCAGCCAAGAGTCATTACACTCTTTTGAGGCACGTTCTAATATTAAGTGTATTTATTCAGCCTGAAATCTGTAGCCAACCCAACCACTCCAGGTTACACTCATGTGGCTGATCTAAGACCAGTCGGCATAACATTTCTCATTGAACAACTGACAGCGCGTCTTCTTCGCATTCTCCATTTACCACATTCATAATCTTCCAAACCAAATTGTTAGGACCACACAGAGAGAGTTTTGTGAGTGCATCTGTGTATTTCTATATCACTTTTATGTTTCAAAAGCAGAACTACAGGGCTAGAAAAAAAGAACTCAGGCAGGTGACAACGGCAGAATATTAATCAAATTTTAAAAAACTACACCTCACACACACATACACACAGACTCGATTCATAAATCCAAACAGTTAGTTTGTCCACTCTATCAAAAAAAATGGAGGATTTTCTTTTTGTTTTTGTAATGACAAAACTAATAGTCTACAAATAGCCTAAGTGACCTACAAAAACTGCTCCAACCTCCTCAGATGCAGAGGATGCTTGTCAGTCAGATAGATGTGGTGGTTTCTGGTTGCTCGAGGAAAAGCTCAAAGTATGTTAATTGCAGTGCATTTGCAGTCATGAATTGAAATTAAAGGTGGAGTAAATTTTACCTGAATAAACAACTCCTTTCTGAAATTCTTGTTTCTGCCATACATAATCTCCCATTGAGAATTATTCATGGAAAGTGTTTTCTAGGTAGCAGCCCTAAAAGGATTAGAATGGGCATAAAACGGGACTGTCTTCACAAGCTGGGCTTCATTCAGAGGCAAATGTGCACATATACACACACACTAACGCTGACCCTTAGCCTAGCCACAACCTAACCCTGACCCTAAAACCAAGTCTAAACCTTCAAAGAGCCATTTAACTCCCCATCACTTCTGCCCCACAAAGCACGCCAGACCCCACAAGTTAAGGCCCCACAAAGCGAATTAATCAGCAGAACCCACGCACAGAAACAGACAGACACACACACAGAGCACATAGCAACCTCCCCCGTGTTACTGTTTTGGACGCTAGCAGCAATCTTTGAACTAGGTTAGCACAGTCCACCTGGATCTGTCACAGAAGCTATCCCATGGAAAATCAAAATTACAGACACATTAATTTCATTAAAAAAGGATGGGACGATGGAAGCTTCTGACATTATTCAGCAGCTAAAACATAACAAAATCCAGCCCATGCTTTGACATAAAATGTGGAGAAAACAAGGACGCGTATGACACTATGAGCTCATAGCACTGAAGCGTTTGAAAGTTACACGTCTCCTGTCAGTGACGTGCAGAAATATCAATTCAGTGGAAGGGAGTTAAGAAGCTTATAGCTTTAGAAAAAAAAATAAAAAATGCAACTGCTGACTTACTGAGGCAGAGGATTCCCTCCAGGAAATCCCATATCTCTTCAAAGGCAGGGAAGCTGTTGATAGCTGGTAGTTTTGGGATCCAATGCTAGCTAAAGACCACCATCTAGCGGGCTAAAGTTGGAAGGAATGTCAGGATACAAGACGTTCAGCGTATATAGAATATAGTCATACATTTTGGACTGAGACAACCTCTAAAAGTCCTCACCGTTGGTGTTATCGTGTATATGTGTTAATTTCTTCGCTTTTCACTGTTCTTTATACACGCCGGGACGACATGAAATACCGCTTCCTGGACGGAGGGAAGCCAGGGCCAGACAGCCGCGCACGCGCACACAGGGGAGACTAGCCTGTGAGCTCACGCATGCGCACTAACGTCAGGCTTCTAGGCGTCCAGGAGATTGTGAGAAGATGATGCGGCTGAGCTGCCGGCGCGGAGCGAATGCATAATTAGCCTATCTTAGCCGTAGACATTTTCACTTGCCTTGTCTAGTTTCTTGCCAAATTGCAGTTTAATGTCGAAGTGTAACAGGAGAGGCGTAGAAGCTGATTAGGTGACAACAGGAGAGACGCGGAGCCGTAACCGAGAGGAGTTGTGCATCAAATTGCACCGGATGTCATTACACGCTTTTAAATATCGAGGAGGTAAGTAGTTATATCATTCCTGGCGTGGTTTAGGATAATTTTGCTGGTTTGTTGTTGTTTTTTCAAGTATTTTCAGTATTTAATAGGAGGAGCAGCTAATATCCGGTTTATAGGCATATTCTGAGAAATATTTTCATTATGAAGGTACAGAAGAGTGCAACCCTTTGTCCAATGACAAAAATCAATATTTGAGTGGCCACCGTTATAAGTTAAGTGCTACGTCATTCGCTTGTAATTATTTTCTGCCGACCACCTGTTACAGCATGCTTGGTTCCTAACTCCATCTCATTGAAATCCTTTTTAAAAACAGAACATTGTTATTATTATTATTATTATTATAATTATTAGTATTATTTGCTGCAGGTAGTTCCTCCTTTTTTGTGCAATCTTATGATAGGACTATTGCATTAATTCTATTATCCTAATAGTTTATAATGCGCATTTTCAACATAAGGCTTTATCTGCTGTGGCATAGCAGGCAGATAACCATCAGCGGGCTTGTGGGTCGTTGGGCATTTGTACTTAGGCCTCATCTAAGCTCGTTGATCAATTGAATTTAAGCCTCTTGAGCGGACCGAGCGAAACCTGCTGACACATGCGCCTCTGTCTTTTTGTGTGCGCACAAACCCGGTTAACCCGCTCTGACTGCGGCCCGCTACATCCGAACTAAACCCATGAGAGTGTGTGCGTGTACGTGTGTGTGGGGAGGGGGGTTCCATGTCAAGTCCTGTAAAGTCGTCCACCCTGCATATTGCTGTGAATTGCACACCACTTTCCTGTCTGTGGATACTGAACACACAGCAGTTAATTCATGAAGCTGATCTGGAGCATCTGATTAATTATGGATTAATAAAGACACACACAGGTGCATATAAGACGTTTGTTACGTAATAAATGTCAACGAGGTGTCTATCTCAGTATATTTTCATTTTTTAATCATTAAAGTTAATTGTGTGTTTCATATTTGTCTGGGATCAGTGGAAGTTATATTTATAAATGTCAAATTTACACTGAAGAGATCAATAAAGGAACCTTTCTGTTCATCTATCTGAATGTCTGTCCAACTGTTATGTAAGTGGTAAGATGAGACAGAGAGAAAATAGTGTCAGGAACAGAGAAAACCCATTATCTGCCATCCTGTTTCCCACAATCATCTCAAACTGTTGTGACTGGCTAGCAATCATAAGTTTGTTATAAGTGCATTATCATCATGGGGAGCAATGCTTCTGTAGTTTTTCGAAGTACAAAGAGTTTTGTCTTTTTTTGGGGGGTCCTGTAATGGCAGAAATACAGTGGAAAATACTGCATTGGTTATGAGTCACGTATACTCCATGACTGCAAAATCACATGTATTAGATGACTAAATGATGACTTAGCGTAGCCCCTCATGCTACCAGTTACACTGATAGGTTTCCTATGGTCTGTAATTTAATTTGGGCGTCTCTCTGACTTTCTCTCTCTCCCAATGCCACAGAGTAATCAAGAGCAAAGGCAGCGCCATGGAGGTTGTAACACATCTGGTGAATGACTCGGTAGAATTTTACAAATGGAGCCTTACTATAGCAGGTAAGGGGATATATATTACGTTTGAAAAGCACACAAGAGCAGCATGCTCCCATTAATGCTGCTGTTTTAGTTTGCTCTCTCATCACTTGGGGGGAAAAAATACAGTTTGTAAATGTGGTGCATGGATTATTTGTGTCATCACATTCTAAATTGACATGATAAATTAAATATCTTGGTAATAAATTGTAATTTACCACTTACATAGGTAACTGTGGGGGGAAAAAACTACTAGAGATTTATCATCGATTATTGATATTTCCTTGGTTTCACTGCAGTATTAAATCTTGCGTGGGAACAACACATTCATGGCTTGAAGACTAGCAAACTCAAATTGTTCCTAATGCTTTATTACAATGTAATGTCATAAGGAAAAACCAAAACTACATTTCCATTGTTAACACATCTTACAACTCAGTTCAGCCAGATATTCACTGAATTTTTTGTCACATGCCTGCTGGTCTCTGCTAAGTCAGCCACAGCTTCCCAGTTGCTGTGCGGAGTGTAGAATTTTGTGGGTTTTTTTTCAGGATATTAATCATGTAAATTATATATTTTTTGGCAAAATTTAAAATGAAACACAGACTAAAAAACAGATTTTGAAGAATAATCTGATTTTCAGGCTTGGATTTGTTTATTTTTTGTTTTGAAACAACTTCAAGAAATCTGAATCGTTCAAAAGCCATTGCTTCTGGTAATATGAAATAGTGTAAAATGAGCCGTTATACTGACAGGAAGCATGCCTTTCAAATTCACCTGCAGCTTTGGGGTTTCAGCGGGTTGAAGAAGAACTTATTTTGACCACATTAAGAAAACCATCTCTCGATGCAACCAGCACAATCTGGAGAGAGCAACACATGATTTGTGTAACAAACTGTGTTGTTTTAAGTCACTTTAAACTGTAGCATGATTTAGATATTATTGTGCATATGGGACTTTTTTTTTTTTAAACGGTCTTATTGCTCAAATCCTGCATGCCTAGTAAGAGACAATGTTCATGGGACAATACACATGTGTGCGCTCGTGTGTGTGTGTCTGTGTGTGTGTGTTTGTACTACTCCATCTGCATCTGTCATTTCAATGTCATCCTCACATCTTCCTCCAGACAAGAGGGTGGAAAACTGGCTAATGATGTCATCGCCCTTCCCCACTCTGGCCATCAGCTGCCTGTACCTGCTCTTCCTGTGGGCAGGGCCTAGATACATGCAGGACCGCCAGCCCTATACTCTCAGGAAGACCCTCATAGTCTACAACTTCAGCATGGTGGTCCTGAACTTCTACATCGCCAAAGAGGTCAGAGTCAGTGCAGCTACTGTTGTTTGAGGCTATCACTTTTCACTGTTCCATTAATCATGCTCATAACATCTGGCACGTGTGTGGCAAGACTGACTGACTAAGGAGGCTGTACAGACAGGCACACTAGAGTCTAGACTGTATTTGATGCATCTAATATTCAGTGAGAAGACAGCGAACAATTACTTTGAGTTTATGCTTCGTTATGACTTTTAATCTTTTGAACATTTGACTTTGTGTGGTGGTCTTTAAGGACTTGTGAATGTGATTAATTCTTTTTTGGTGAATTGCACAAAGTGTCTGCTTTGTTCTTTGATATATTCCCTCAAGTGCAAGTCTAAGCTGCAGCAGTATGAGTATTATTCAGAATAGAGCACTGATTCTAGAATAAAGTTGTGAAACATACAGAACATGCCAGCTTTTGAGGAAATTTGAATATTTTCCACCAGAGACAGAAAACAAGTTTGACACCATCACTCCTCTATGTGAGCTGTGTTAGCTTAGCACAGTTGATGGTGGTCAATGGGAAGTGTTAGCTGAGCATTCCTCTGTCGAAAGTTGTCAAATAATTAAGGTTAAGGATGTTGGTTTTTATGAAGCTATCATCTCCATACTCTCCTACAAAATTTTAGGATTCGTTGTAAATCATCAAGAAATATTTGATTTGTTGGCCGAAGTTTTGAGGTGTTGTGTGAAATGACTGCACGTAGCCTCTTTGTTTATTTCAGGAAAGTAGTTCCAGCTGTTGGTCTGGTTCTAAAATTACAATATCTCACAATTTTAAACTGTTATTTCATAGCAAAAGTCTGACACATTTTTAGTTCCAGTATTGCAGGCCATTTCGGAGACGAGAGTATTTGATGACTTTTAACTGAGCTATGCTTGCACATCTACCACCAAGCATTGTGCTAAGCTCTATAGCAGTCAGAAGGTCTCTGTGGTCTAATCCACGGACAGAGGAGAGAGTTATTTCTGAATTATTTTCCGCCCCTGAGAAAGATGGCAAAAAAGCAATTTTTTCCCAAAAGTTGGCATGTTTTATTGTTTCTTATATTTGCCGATTTTAATTTGAAAGGACATGTTGATAAAACGTGCATTTCTCCGAAAGTATCTGATTTCACACAATCCTTGTTGAGTCCTGTTGTCATAGGAGTGTGGCAAGTGTCCTGTTTGCATTCTTCACGTTTAGTGAGTCCACAGGACTTCTTGCTTGCCTCTGACTTTCTGACTGTGTTGTTCTCTCCTCCTCAGCTCCTACTAGGCTCTAGAGCAGCTGGGTACAGCTACCTCTGTCAACCTGTCAACTACTCCAATGATGTCAATGAAGTCAGGGTGAGCCTCCCCCAACACACACACTTGCACGCATGGAAACACAAAGCACTGCACAAGTTCTAAGTGACTCTGGGAAGAAGAGGTTTAAACTGGCAAATCCCAAGCTGTAATCCTGTTGACATAAAGCTCAAGATTCTTGTTTCATTTGTATTTTGGTGTGTTGCGTTTTTTTGTAGGGGTTAAATAAGATGAAACACAGCAGCTTGAAAGATTTTAACTGGAGTGAATTCAGTGCAAAGTGGGTGTGGCTAGTGCTCCAGAGAGGTGGGAGTAGATTGGTCTCGCCACCCTGAAGCTCCACCCCCATGTCTACCTTTAGGCCGTGCGTTCATGATGGCATTAGCGAAGGATAAGAGCCGCCTCGGCTCTGTGTATGGTGTCTTGTCAATGTGTGTGTAACAAGAGAGAAGGAGGAAAGAAGAGGGGAAGCTCTGAGAAATGTGCGATTTACTCGTTATTTGGTTCACTTCACTTCTATTTGGAGTTTTAGCTCAGGATCAATGATGTCATTAGATCCATATTTATATGATATCTGCACTACAGAGTACAAATAAAACACTGAATTCAGACAAGCTGTTTACTTCTGTTGCTCACCCACTGGAAACCACTCAAACATCTCTACAAATAGGGTTAATTACCCAACTAATAACCACATCAAAATCTTATTTTTTTATGTTTGGACTTCACTAGTGTGGCTTTGAAAGACTCACAGTTCAAAAACAATATATTTTAAAATCTTCTCATTTATACAGCCCCTCGGTTCCTCCTCTATCTGAAACTCGCCGTTTTAGCTCGTCTCTCTTGAGGCCCACCTCCCTAAAAACTCACTTCCCCCAAATAAGCCAAATTCCTGAAGCCTGCTGAGAGGTAGCGAACCTGGACTATGTGGCCCTGACATGCTGTCACAGCAGTCACCTGGAGGAAGACATTCATGATGAAATGACTTTGATGTGAAAGTAGAATCAAGCTCTAACCCCGCACGGATTGCTTTACTAACTCTTAGCTCATAGTTTTAAACTTTTATGAACGTTATATGAACGTGCAACGCTGTTACATTGTATTTAACAGGATATAGGAAATGTAGAATACATCCTGGTTAACTGTATATGTTAAACTTATGAAACTAACGAAAATGTCTCTCCGTATTAGTCTTCTTTTCAATACTTTTGTCAAGTGTTTTTGACCAGAAGGAAGGAATTGGAATTGAGTTGCATGAATTGCCAGTGAAATATCCGCATGTTGCATTCACAGCTTTAATCCAGGATACTTTGTTTCCACATTCAAATGTTTGTGGTCCATAAATCCATTTGGAGTCCTTTCATTTCTGATGTAAACCTCAGTGATGTGTTCATGAAGCTCCTCCTTCCATTAATTTTAGTCAAGTATTTCCCCCCAAGTTCATTAAAAAAAAATCACAATTTTTACACAAAGGTCAGATAGATTGCAGACTAGCTAAAACAAGCTAACATGACACAAGTGAGCCAAAGACCAGGCTTTTTGCTCTCTCAGCAGCTCTCTGAATTATTCCATGCAGATATTCCACACGTCTGTGTGTTGAAAAACAGACTTAATGAGCCACTCCACCCAGGCTGTTTGGCAGACGTCTCCATCACACACACCCCGTGCACTGTACAAAATTACAGACACCAGACGTCCAGATGTGGAAACAAGGCGTAACAGATACTGTCACATGTAGTAGTTGGCATCTGTGATCCACTGCAGTGAACCAAGGGGACTCACTGACTCTGCCCTGTTTCCTGTCTTCAGATAGCATCTGCTCTTTGGTGGTACTACATTTCCAAAGGCATAGAATTCCTGGATACAGTCTTTTTCATCCTGAGGAAGAAATTCAACCAGGTCAGCTTCCTCCATGTCTACCATCACTGCACCATGTTCATCCTCTGGTGGATCGGCATCAAATGGGTCCCCGGTGGACAATGTGAGTTAAAGGCAGAGGGGGAAGAGTCATCAGAGTGTGTGTTGTTGACAGTATTTAACCTGGCTGGTTGGTTTTCTGGCCATTCGTGCCATGTATGCAGTGCACAGCACAGATGTGACTGAGTGGCATAGAAATGAGTCCTAAAAACAGAAATGAGTTTAGGTAACCTTGTCACAAGTTCGGGGATTTTTTTTTTTACTGATTTTAAGTTAAAAGCCTGAAATAATGTCTGTGGTTCACACTAGTTTGAGGTTGGGTTTTTTTTTTTCATGTTTTGCTCTTTGGCTCAAAATTTATCAATAATATATATGAATATAGAAACCGTTGGTGTCTTAAAAGCTGAGGTTGCCAACAAGTGGCTGAACAAGACTATGGACACTAGCAGACATTAAACGTCATTACACTGACAACAGGAGAAGCCCAAAGCTGGTTGAGATCATGTTGAGGTCATGCATAGGTGGTGTAGTTTGTTCATAGCATTACATTTGCTTTGTACTTCTAACAATTGCATTCAAAAAGTGAAAAAATGGCATTAATTTGTTAGAAATAAACTTGTGAATCTAAACATGCAAGACTCCAAAATGTGTTTGCCACTGAGTCTGTTATTGGTAATAATCCAAAATCCAATGTAAAAAAAGCTCGCGATGACGCCGACTTCCAGTTTAGCCTACAAAAATACATCATTGCTGTGGCGCTCTGTAAGTCCCAGAACATGGATGCTTGGATGCATGACCCTCAACCCCTCCAGCTCAGCACAGATGCCGCTGAAGCCATGTGAACCAGACTTCTGGTTCCTCGTGTGCAGCAGCTTCACGCCCACTGCGTCAGCTCCTACCATCATTCTATGAAGTGGCACGTCAACTAACAGCCCACTACTGACTCATTTCTCTGTCATTCTGGTTTGCACTACCTAAATCCTGGGTTTCCTAATTGTTTGTTTTATGGTTGGCTGCAAAAAAAAAAAAATTAAAGCTCTGCTCCTGCAACATTTGCATCGGATGCAGTCCCAATCCCAGTGCAGTCCTCTGCTGTCTCAACACAGTGTGCCAGTGTCTGTAAGATGATGTATGCATATTGGTGTCTTATCTCATTTTGTACACAAGGTCATACGTGGTTTGACTGCTACATGAATTCATCTTTGATCAAATCGAATCTCTCTGCAGCTTTTTTCGGTGCGACCATCAACTCTTCCATCCATGTCATCATGTATGGTTACTATGGCCTGGCCGCCTTGGGACCTCAGATGCAGAAGTACCTCTGGTGGAAGAAATACCTCACCATCATTCAGATGGTGGGGATCACTTTTTCATTATAGTGTAGTAATCACTCCAGGACACTGAAATGAAGGATTTTATGCAAATGTTAGCAGATAAGCAGAAGTAAAATCACATGTATTTGTAGAATGACAGATTTCTTAGCGTATTTACGGCAGTATTTCAACATTTGCAGTTATTTATTCCACATTTTTTATGATTTCTGGCATAACTAATCCATGATGTGATAGATCTGTGGGCAAATTAGATCAGGAGGTTTAATGCTCTACATTTTGAAACTTTCCTATAATTATATTCCAGACTTGTTTTTGAGTTAAATAACTCACTGCGCAATTTTTGTTTCCAACAGATCCAGTTCCATGTGACCATCGGCCACGCCGGCCACTCCCTCTACACAGGCTGTCCCTTCCCTGCATGGATGCAGTGGGCTCTGATTGGCTACGCTGTCACCTTCATCATCCTGTTCGCCAACTTTTACTATCACGCGTACCGACGCAAACCTTCCTCCACGCAGAAGGGAGGCAAGCCTGTCACAAACGGCACGTCTGTTGTCACTAACGGCCACAGCAAAGTGGAGGAAGTGGAGGATAATGGAAAGAGGCAAAAGAAGGGAAGAGCAAAAAGGGAGTAAAGGTGGAAAAGAATTTGTTTGGTGATAAACAGAGAGAGGACAGTTTTAAGGGCCAGAGAAGGAAAGGGAGGGAAGAGATAATTGGAGAAGTTCCAGCCAGATAACCATCCCTGCAGATACATGCATTATGGGTTTGTGGGTTCTGGTTTTGACAGGAAAAGGGTTGTTGGTTGTCTCCATTACAGTTTTTTTAAAATCAAGGAAATCAAAATGCTGATCTTGTAGGCTTCACTCTTTTCTGTCCAGCTGTTTTGGACCTCAGTACAACCAAAAATGTTTTCAATGGCCTATAAACTGCTCAGCATCCACTAACTTACCAACCAAAATTCACCTCCAATTTTTGTACACTGGATTACAGTTTTATTTGAAAGCTTAAATAGTCTGAAACATGCTTATTTATTTCATAGCACTCTAAAAGAGTTTGAATTAATTTAACTGTTACCAACAAACGTGCAGAGGTTTATACCAATTTTTTGTTTACCTAGAGATTAAAAAAAAAAAAACAAGTTTAGACAAAGGATTACTTGGTTAAAGACATTGTGATGTTCTCACATTTGTCATTTACAATATGAGATTAATGAGAGATTACAAAGGCTGGTCTTAATTCATCTCAAACATCTACTAATCCAACTTGTCATGGACTGTTCACATCTTTACGGTCTGGAACTGTTGTATCCGTGCTGCATTTACAGAATCAAACGCTCTTTCCTATGTGTTCATTGTGAATTAAAAACTTGGTTTTAAACACTCGGGTGGGCGGGGACAGTTCTTTAGTATATATGCAAATTTGTGGGTATCTTTGTTACGTTACATATCTTTTGTGGGTCTTCATGATTTATTTCTTTTTGCTGTGCGATGTAGCTGAGTTGCGAGAGTAAGAGATTGAAGTTCAGCTCAATATTGTCTCACTGCCACGTAGGACTGAAGGGAAATTCATCCTATAAAGAGCTTCTTTTTTTTTTAAAGGAAACAAATGGTAATTTCATTTTACACAGAAATAAAGACAGTGTCAGCACCCGATAGCTTATGTGTGTGTGTCTGTGTTTGTGAGTACGGATTCCTAGGACTTAGAGAATAGCCATGCATTTGCAGAAACAATTGTAAATCCCAAATATTCATGATTTTACAGATCATTTCTTCTCTCTACTCATTCCCCTGCTTCCTCATCTGCAGGACGAAAAGGGCTCTTACAGGTGTGTGTGAGAGGGCCAGAACTAGGCTGTCTTTGGCCTGTCCAGACAGATCTGCCCTAATCTTTGGGAGTAAATTGGCTTTAGCTTCAAAAGAGCTTATTTCCACGTCACTCCATGAGTTACCCAGGAAAGCAGGTCACTGGAAGAGAAGCCTTCACTAATCTGCCATCAGGTCTCCACTGAAACTGTATGGATGAGTAAATGTTTAACTGGAATTAACCAAATAATAGAAAACGGACATCTCGACTAGGAAGAAACTGAAGGGTCATCTCGGGTTCAACTCCTCTCTCGATCCACAGCTGCTTCCTCTTTGTTTTTTTTTTATTCACACAATTACCATCCGTTTCAATTAGCCAGTAATAGACACTCCATTAACCAATTGCTCTACAGATTCACTAATGGCACATATTCAATTATCTATCCACTCTCCTTTTCCTGTTCGCCTCAGACTCCACTCTCTAATACCTCATATCTAAGACCAGATAGCAAACGCTTTTAGTGAACTTCCCTCTTTCTGCTGTACATGCACTACTTATCCTAGCACACCACCACCACCTGTCTCTTGAGGTCTTCGGGTGGAGATGTGAATGGTAGACTGGACCGAACGAGTGAGATGAGGCGTATTCGTCCTCCTCTGGGACATAGAGGGATCTAAGCTAGGAACTAAGAGGATTGCAGGAGGGCAGAGGCTTTTCAGTCAAAGGCATTTAGCAAAGGTCACTAACCTGCGGCAAGTACAAGCGTACACATACCTGTATGCACACATACAGTACTGTAGACCTAGTGAGCCAGATCACCCTCTAGATGCTGTAGCGTTGATGTCAAACGAAGTAAACTACTCTACAGTTAATCACTGAATAAATTAAGGGACTCCACAGGTTAATAAAATAACTAGATATCTGCAAGAAGACCTTCAGACAATTAAATGGATCATATTTAAAAAGCACTTTTCCAATGATGTTTCATTCACTGATGACGGGGGGGCCAGGCTACTCATCAGGTTCAACTAGGGGTTCAGTAAGTTGCTCTGGAACACTTCGCACAGGGGGATCAAACCTGCAACCTTCTCAATACGGGACAGCCACCCCACCTTCTGAGCCACCAATTTCTTTTTGTGTTTCAAGTTTAGTATTTATCTTAATAAATGAGCACACATATGCACACACTGGAGAACAGAAATGTGAACATGGGATAAAACCAGGTTTTCTCATTCTATTCCCCCCCATAGTAGAAAAAAGTTCATACACAGGGACTTTTGGACAGCTCTTTTCATCACTCCATAAAGAACATATGTCTAGTTTACAGATATCTTCAAATGGTTGCTTTACTTCTTTCTACTTTACTCATTTGTAAATGAGTTTTAAAATGTGTTGTCATATTCATCTTTCTATCTCCAATTCAATGTCTTATTTTCATAAAAGCCCTTCGACGGACAGGTTTGCAAATTAGCATTTGCTACACATACTATGATACTCGTTTCAGATGTCTGTTTTCACCATGTCATTAAAACAATAAGTAAATAATAACCGCAACCTTTTTTAAAGTCACTTTCACAAACAAATCCGTCAAAAAACAAAAAAAACTCAGAATATAAATAAATTCATAAAGTAAACATTCATTAAATACACTTGTGCAACATCAGTCAGTCTGTTCTGTTCTCTTAGCTGTTGTACTGAATCACATTATACTGTGTTAATGTAACTACATACTGAAGTGGTCAGCGAGTGTAGGGAGGAAGACAGCGGGAAAATTAGTTCTGACCTTCAGATACTATCAGATTTCTGACTGATTAAAGAAAGCACTTTGAGAAAGGATGCGCATCATAAAATTAATAATAAAACAAAGACTTTTAACCGTTAAACTTCCCCAGCTGACTTCTAACGTAATGATTTTATGACTTTTGTAGTTATATGTCCAAATGTGCGAATGAGGTATTTCAAATAAAGCATTCCATCAGTCATTCCATCAATCATTCCATCCATTTCCTACACTGCTTATCCATTGAGGGTCATGGGAGTGGGGGGTGGGGGGGGGAGCCTATCCCAGCTGACACTGGGCGAGAGCCAGGGTTCACCCTGGACGGGTCGCCAGTCCGTTGTAGGGCCATCAGGAGCAATTAGGGGTTCAGTATTTTGCTTGGACATGGTCACCGGGGGAAGTGAGCATCAAACCAGTGACCCTTCGGTTGCTAGACGGCCACCCTACCCATGCAATTAACCGAAAAATAAGTGAACAAAAATGTGAACTTTGGACATTTTTCTGTGCTCCAGTCTGAAATACGACATGAAATAGATTCAGAATAATCCCAAATCTCCCAATAGATCAACGCATGGTGAAAAACAACATTTTGCTTACATGTTTGCCTTTACATTGCTGGTTACGAAGCATCACTACATTTGGTAATATGACAGACATCTGCTCATCAGCAGGCTCATCATTCTCCTTGCCCCCCCCAGTCTTCAGTGAGTGCCAGTCTTTTGGAGGTGAAGGGTCAGCGTACAGAGGTTAAGCCTCGCACATCTGACCCGCCACTAACTCATCTCATTAACAATTATATGACTAACGAGCTCATTCTATCTCAACACAGTGGAAACAGTCAGCGTTTTACTGCACCTCCTCCTGAGTGGGACAGATTGTCTTTAGAGTCTCTGCTGAGCAGCCTTCGTGTGTGGACAGTGTCCTCTGCTGGATTTAATCATGCACTCCACATGGGATGAGGGTTCATATTGTGCGGTTTCCTGCAAAGGATGAGACATGCATGAAAGCTTATATGAAGATAATTAAATTTAGGATAACCAGCTGGGCTTAGGTGGAGGGGGTGGGGGGTCAGTTTCGCTCTGGGGCCTCTGGAGGCTTAACCTGGACCTGCCTGGCCTTTAGATTCTGAAATTAGACAGGCATTCATCTCGAATGCCGTGGCTTCTTCTTCTCTGTTTGACACTGACAGAAAAAGGATGATTACCAAAACTTTGAGCACTCACTTTCAACTCCAGTCATTTCACCATGAATAAATTACAGTATGACTGGCACAAAAATTATTAGTATTTTCAATAACTTCATGCTGACTTGTCCATATAGTCGTGAAAATAGCCATATATACAATTATGTATTTATAAGAATTCATTTTACACAAATTTTGAACAGGAAATAATTGCATGCATTTTGCCCAGTAGCTTCAATGACCTGTTGACTTCAAAATATGACCAGATATTATTACTAGACTGTACAAATGAGACAGACCTCATTTTATACAACTTGACAGCTTCTTCTATTTCATAAGAATATTTTCATAAAAAGTTAACTTCTGTTTTCAATACCTTCTGTGTCATGTGACCAAGTGACACCAAGTCAGTACCAAATATTATTACAAGACTGGACACTGGAGGTACATCCTTTTTTTCTGCACAATTTCACTGCTTCGTTTTTGCACAAATATTCAGTGGAATACGCATCATTTTTGATAATAAACAAATGAAAGCAGAGGGGAGTGTCTTATTTGTCCAGTAAAGCTGACTAGTTTTGGCTTGGACGGTATTAAAAATATATATTGTTAAACACAATGTTTTGTTTTGTTTTTCCCCAAAGGTCACATAAAAAAAAAAGTGGTCAAAAGATGCAGAACAACCCTTTTGTAGTAAGGCTATGGCTCTCAAGCAAGGTACAACAAAGTTTCAGAGAAAATCGACCTCTAGTGGACTATGATGGAAATTCAGGATGGAAACAGTAGTTATGTTAGATTAAGAAAAGTCAAACTTGTACTTCGTCATAAATAAGTAAATTCCCTCTGCCTATATCCTATAATAGGAGTTAACATGATGAAAACCTGGAAATAACAGTCATATTTGAATTCTGTTTGCGTGCAGTACTGAGAGAGGCCCGCCAAAGGGGGGCGCTGCAGACACTCCATCATCGTCAAATCAGCAGCAGACAAAAGCACAGGGAGGAGGCAGCATCGGGCTCCCTCCTCGCCGACAGGAAGGGGCAACCCAGCCAGCTCCCAGACACCCAGGCAGGCCCAGGTCCCCAACGCTCGCGTGGAGGAGTTGAAGCATCGGGGTGGAGGTGAGGCTGAGGGAAGGGAGAGGGAGCCCGAGAGCCGCCGCTCGTCATCCTGATGGTGCTGAAGCTGAACCCGTCAGAGTAAACAGGGCGGATGCTGTCGGCAATACGACAGATCCAGCATCAGCTTGTCCCTCCACTTTCCACCGGTGTTGCATTGTGAAGGAGACTCCGGCCAGCTGATTGTTGTCCCGCAGAGCTTGTCAGCATTTCAGTGAGCGAGAAACCCGGAGAGGAGGGTGTGAAGCGGCACGGTTGCGGGCTGCAGATCCGGAGCGGGCCTCGGTTCGTGTTTGTGATGATGATGATGATGAGGAGGATGATGAGGATGATGATGCTTAGAGAATGAACAAATCTACATCTACCTGGAGAAAAAATTGATGAGAAGATGCAAACCAAGACGGGTGCAGGAGAAGAGGCTGGTCACGGAGATCAGGAGCCGGCTAGAGAGGCTCCAGAGGCGGGGTCCGTGACACAGCAAGACCAGGGCCTTCAAGACGAGATGGAGCGACTGCTGGAGGAAAACGAAGATCTCAAGGTTGGAAACTATTAGTTTTCATAGATTGCGACTCTATTATGTTTGAAATATGATGCAACATCAGCAGTCAACATGTTTGCTTCAAGGGGGAGTTCTCTTCGATCAAAATGGTCTCTTCATTTCAGCAACATCCTCCATGTTAAACCAAGAACACAAATTACACTGGCCACACATGATGAGTTGGTTATTGATCTTTCAAGTATTGATCTGCTATGATCAATAAAATCTTTTGTTTGAAAAAAAAAAGGACAACCAGGGAATCAACAGATGAGATTTTCTGTGTACATGTGCCAAATCTGAATGATTTAAAATCACATTTACTCGTAAAATTGCTTCATTTTGAAGTAGCACTGTGCAGCTTTAAAGCATGTACTTAAGTTGAATCTGCCAGTATGTAGCTGGCTCATGTCCAACACCTACATTAGTCTGTTTGTAGAGTCAAAAATCAACCTCTGAACCCAAAAAGATTAAGAGATTCACCACTGCTGGTTAAGATGAACGAAATATCTCATGCTATAATTGTCTCACACACACACACACACACACACACACACACACACACACACACACACACACACACACACACACACACACTAATCTTTGCTATGCTTCCACCAGTGTGAGATTGAAGAGATGAGGACAGAGATGGATGAGATGCGAGACACATTCTATGAAGAAGACACTTGCCAGCTGCAGGAAATGAGACGTGAGTTAGAGAGAGCCAATAAAAACTGCCGGATCCTGCAATATCGCCTGCGGAAGGCTGAAAGGAAGAGGTTGCGCTACGCCCAGGCTGGAGAGATCGATGAGGAGCTGCTCAGGAGTCTGGAGCAGGACCTGAAGGTACACAGGGGAGGGGGACGTGCTCGACTGTATGTCCAGATACGGTTGGCAGGATAAGGGGTTGTTTTTCCTCTGAGGAGTCATGGGTAAAGCATCCCATCCAAAATGCAATGATGGCAGCTCAGAGAGTGCGTACCTCCACCAGGAGCAAGCAGTGATGACTGGTCTCTTGCACCCCAAGACAGTTATGTGGCTTTTAAGTATGGTGAGATCTGATTTCGCATGAAGAGCAGGTTAACTTTAATGTGTCACTTCCTGCATCCACTGGATGACACTATGACTAACCTTCAACCAAATATGTGTCCACCTTGGTGGAGGTAATAGTCTTTGCAAAGACGTGTAGACGGTTCAGGGTCAAAACAATGTAAATCACTATATTCCAGCTAATAGGGTTTTCTAACCCAATGGCCTCTGCAGGTAGCGAAGGATGTGTCTGTTAGGCTCCACCATGAGCTGGAGAAGGTGGAGGAGAAGCGCACAAAGACGGAGGACGAGAACGAAAAACTGAGACAGAAGCTCATTGAAGTGGAAGTGACCAAACAAGCTCTGCAAAACGAACTAGACAAAGCCAAAGAGGTGAGTAGACTCATCCACAGCTAACCACAAGAACACTTGGTGCGATTGCTTCTTGCAATGAAGAAAAATGAAAACTTGCCAGTTTAAAATTGCTTTAAAAATTGAAGCCATGGCCCTGTGTTTGATGGTACACTTTTAAACCCAATGATCTCCTTTTTTCCCTCTCAATAACATTTTTATCAAATATATATTTCTTCTCCAACAGTCTCAGAAGAGGAGAGGAAGCAAGGATATCCAGAAGACTGACAAGAAAGCAGCACAGACTCCTACTGAGGTGAGACGTTACTTTTTTCCCACCTTGCATCGATTACATTTCCCAAAGGAAGAGACAGAATCATCGCCGGGTGTTTTGCGATCTCGACTGCCTTCACACCTCACCTCTGAAGTGGTTTACATTTTGGAGCGTCAAAGGAAGACCCAGTTCCTGTGGGCCCAGCTGGTTCAGTACTGTGGGTTTTCCAAAAGATGTTCGCGGTGCATCAGAAGGGCGTCGGTTATAAACTGCTATGCTTTTATACACGACGAGCCAAGCGAAAACTCCAAGTTATTACATAAGAAGAAGTGTATTCTAATAGTAGCTGCGTTTGCTGCTTAAAGTTCTTCTGTCTTGGCCCAGTGAGAGATGTTTTGGCTCAGAAAGTCAAAATCCTCTCTTCACTCTAATCTTAAGTCCTTTCCTCTTCCTGTCTGATTACATAAACAAACCTCCTGAACTTTGAGTTTCATCCGTCTCCACGGATGTATTTCAAGTCCAGCTTGTTTCCTCCCTCTCTCGCTCTGCTCCAGGAAGACAATGAGGACCTTAAGTGCCAGTTAGCTCTCATCAAAGAGGAAGCTCTGCTCATGAGGAGGAAGACGGCCAAGATTGACAAAGAGAAGGACCGTCTGGAGCAAGAGCTGCAGAAGTACCGCTCTTTCTACGGTGAGCTGGATAGCACCCATCCTAAAGGAGAGGCTGGAGGGCCGCCCACCACGCGGGAGTCAGAACTGAAGCTGCGCCTCCGCCTGGTGGAGGAAGAGGCCAACATCTTGGGGAGGAAAATTGTTGAGCTGGAGGTAAGGTCAGTCCTGTGAGATGTTCGTGAGTGAAGTTAGGAGATTACATATGTTCCCCTGTTTTCCTCAGGTTGAGAACCGAGGCCTGAGAGCAGAGCTTGACGATCTCCGTGGTGAAGGAGAGGGGGAGGGAAGCTCTGGGAGTGGAGCGATGGGAGGCTCGGGCTCAGGCCGTGGTCTGGGGGATGACCTGACGGAGCTGAGGCAGCAGCTGCAGTTGGTGGAGGATGAGGCCGAGCTCCTGAGGAGAAACCTAGCTGATGCAGAGGAACAGAACCAGAGGGTGACCACTGAGCTGAACAAGCTACGATTCAAAGCCGGCACACATGAGGGCGGTGCTCGGCATGGAGGAGGAGGCACAGGAGGGGCTGGGATTGATGTTGTCAAGGCAGAAGCCCTGCAGGAGGAACTGAAGGCAGCGAGGCTTCAGATTAATGACTTAAGCGGCAAGGTACACATAGTTGATTGGTAAAATTGACTCATATCTGGTCATTTCCTATTGGGCATGAGTTGACACATATATAACAGATATACTGTCACATATAATATGCCCGCGAGAAATTATTTTGATTGAATGCCATATTTAGTTAAATAAAAAAGAAAACAGGACTTCACAGCCATGCAGCTCTGTAGAGCCAGAAGAGTGGTTTGCTGAGGTTGTGTGACACTGTGCATAATTTCTGAATTTCTTCAGTTTTGACATCCAAAACTGCAGGGACACATTCCATACTATAGGTTTAACATGGCAGATAAACCTAAACTCGTTTCATGATGGCACTAGTTGAAAAATGAAAGGATCGTAAAAGTTATTACATTACGTCTTATGAAAACATGAATGCCTGTACTCAATTGCATCCATTCAATACTAAATCAACTTCTCTCTCTCTCTCTCTCTCTCTCTCTCTCCAGGTGATGCAGCTGCAGTATGAGAACCGTGTGCTCCTCTCTAACATGCAGCGCTATGATCTAGCCTCCCACCTCTCCCTGCGGCCAAGCCCACGGGACAGTGATGCAGAGAGCGATGCCGGCGGCGCCACTAGTGGTCGCAGAGAGAGTGATGAGGATTCCAACTCCTCCCGCCTGCTCCCACCGCACCGTAAACGCGAGGGCCCTGTCGGAGGGGAAAGTGACTCAGATGAAGTCAGAAACAATAACGGCAGCAGTCGTTGCCTGACCCCCACCAGGGGCCTTTACACCCCCACAGGGCCTGAGGGCGCCGCCTCCTCCCCCTTGGCCCGCTTCTTGCCTGGTGACCGATGCAGCCTGCGTGACAGGCAGCAAATGATTGACATCCGTGTGGAAGCAGAGAGGCTCATTAGGACCATCGACCGGCTCATCGCTGACACAGCCACCATCATCTCAGAGGCAAGGGTCTACGTTTCCAACGGGGATCTAATGTTTGGACGAGGAGGGGAGGAGGGTGCAGAGGATGACGGGAGCAGGATCAGGGAACACGAACTGCTTTATCGCATTAACGCCCAAATGAAGGCCTTCCGAAAAGAACTGCAGGCCTTCATCGACAGACTGGAAGTGCCGAGGCTGGAGGACAGAGAGGCGGAGGAGCCACTGTCGGTGAGAAAATGTCTACAAGTGAAGTTGAATGATGACACGTGAAATGTCTCAAATTGCTTCAATCTGATCTTATTTCTTCCTTTTTCTTCACCGAATCCAACCTCTTGTTCCTCATCTGGTGTGTGTGTGTGTGTGTGTGTGTGTGTGTGTGTGTGTGTGTGTGTGTGTGTGTGTGTGTGACTTCCTTGGCTCAGATGTTCCAGCCCATCATTTTGCTCATCCTCATACTTGTGTTATTCTCATCCCTCTCTTACGCCACCATCTTCAAACTAGTCTTTCTTTTTACCCTTTTTTTTGTTCTGTGATGTACGCCTCCCCTTAATTTATACCATCCTCTGTTTGTTTCTGCTCTGTTGATTTTATTTTCCTACCCGCATGATTTGTTGCCAAGGTTATTGAAAGCACAGGAAAAGCTCAGCACTTGCCAAGACCACAGTTACATTCAAGGCAGTATGGCTACATTCAACACTGGTGTCCAAGGTATCCAAAACACTGCAGTCTACGTCTGTCCCTCGAGATGGTGAGTTACCATTCGGAACCTCGCGATGATCTCCACCCCTTTTACACAAATATAACTGCTTAGCCGTGTTGTTGAGATTTTGAATAGCGGCTGCAAGAAGGCACATTTGCACCACAGTGTATCCAATAGTCAGCTAAAAATTTGCTAAATCCAAAATTTCCCAGGTTGCACCTTCCATCGCGAGGCAGCTGGATTTGCGGGTCGCACGAGAATCAATCCTGCCGAGCTTGCGTCCGCACATAAAAGGGTTTAACTGCTCCTGCTTCAGCGTCAGTTACATCGGAACTAGACAGTATTCTTGAAAAGAACAACAAAGACTTGAAAGACCTTGAAGGCTTTTCTTCATGAAGAATGTTTTCACTCTTTGATTGTTTCAAGTTAGCCAGTGATAGATGCTGATTGATAGATGATTCATCCAATCACCATCTGAGTATTTCTTGAATGTATCTGCCCTCTTCCCGACAGTTTATACAGTGGACTTCCAAGATGGTTCTTTGTAGCCACCTGTCTGGTTGGCTACATTCCATCTCATCACCTCCCCACTCTACGGAAAAGGGCAGGGGTATGAGCATGAAAGTGCGGGGTGAAAGTTCATCTTTGTGGAGATCTGCCCTCTCTGAGTGCTTCATCGTTCTCACTGTAGCGGTCACTGTCCCATTTCTTGAAGAGTTCACTGTTCCACAGATCGACTGCATTGCTAGTCTTCGCTGGTTTACCTCTCGCCTAACTCGAATGCGGGAAAAAATTACTTCATCTGGCAGCTCGTCTAGACTTTCCAAATGTTATCGGATCAAATTATGGTAGTTAATCAAGTCATTTCATCTGGGTTGTGACCCTCAGAAAACGTATCTGGTGTGAGCAAGAAAAGCCACAGTGGGAACACGCTTGTAGAAATAAGATCTAGAGTTCGTACAGGTTCAGAGTTGCCTACATTGAACTTGAAGGTCACGCGAGTGTAGGGGAGTAAATCATCTTTATGTCCTGGTTTAACCTTGCCCCTAAATACATTTTGTCTCGAAAGTGGTTATGACAGCAGTTGCTTCCTTGTTTTTCCACAGCACTTGATGTACTGTCCTGCAGTTATTGTGTCAAGGTAAAGTAGGGATAGCGTTTGTTTTTATCCACCTCCTTAACTCTTTAATGGCTGGGGTGTCATTTATTAGGGGACACAACAGGTGGGGGAATGACGGTGATGATCCAGGGGCTTCAAACTGGACGGAACTCTGATGGTCATGTTTGGTGCCAAATGTTTTGATCGCTAACCTCAAAATGTTCAGCAGGACCCCTGATCCAGGGAAGCTAGTAGCAATTGATGATAAGGAAGATGAACAGTAGCAACTGTCTTTGGATGTCCCATTCAAGAGCAAAGGGGCAGACTTGGGTTACACCAGGATGTAGCTCACACATTTTTTCCATGCACAACATTTTCAACATACTTGAAACCTGTGTTGTTTGTACTGATTCATCTGTAAGGGCTGAAACGATGTCAAAGTGATTCTTCACCCAAAAAGAACTTTTTTTTTTTTGCCTTTCAAGTACTCACAAATAGATGCCTCTTTCCCTCCTGTATTACTCCTTTGTGACTTCAGGATGCAGAAAGAGCCGGGCTTGTATATTTAGCTGGAAGCTAATGGCAGTTTGCAGCCGCAAAACTAACACAAAAAAGTCTGTATGTAAACTCTGAAGCATATCATATACTCAGAACTCCACAAACACTTTCATTTGAGCTCAAAACAACCTATCCTTCTGTTGGAGCGCTACCGTGAGCAAGCACCAAACAGGAAGTGTTAGTTAGTTTGTGAGCATTTTGGATTACTGGGCATACAGCTTGATCAAGATGTGTTGAATAATACCGGCTTATACGCTTGAGAGTTTGTAAATGTAGGTTTTTGGGCAGTTTTGCTTTGGTTTTTGTTGCTTAGCTACTGTTAGCTTTCAGTCACTATTAGCTTCAAGCTAAATATACACGTCTGGCTCATTCTGGAGCCGCACAGCAGGAGTGATGCAGCAGGGAGAGAAATGTCTTCATGAGCTCAAGACAACTATTAGTGAGCACTTGGAAAGAAAAAATACATACTTTTGGGGTGAAGTGTCACTTTAAATTAACCACAAGTGAGACAATAAATGTAATAACGTAAATAATTCTGGCCTGGCATTTTATAGCACTCTCTTTTTCATGACTACCGTCAATAAAGATATTATTGACCGTGACACATTATTACTAACCGTGTCTTACACACCCAATTGGCATCCCCTGGAAAATGGTTTGCAGCAGAGGGGTGGTCACAAGACAGAATCTGCCCCAGCACCCTAAAGCAGAGTAGCAACAGAGAAGCCTATTGGCCGAGAGGGTGCAGCAGCTGAAGCAGCTATGTAAACACTTTCCCTCTTTCTGTGAGCCCCAGTAATTATAGCCAGGATGCTGGTGACGACAGTTGTCCTATGGTGACTTCAAATGCTGGAATAAATTTGACATTATGATATTTGATCCCGGCTCCACAAGCGCGCGCGCGCACGTAAACACTGTGGAGCGGTATAAAAGGCTCGCGGCACTGGCTAGAGGAAAAAAAAAACAAAAAGAAGTTGTTTACTCCTTTGTTCATCGTTTAACCTCGACTTTAGGGTGGGACTGGGAGAAGGGGGCCGCTTTAAATTCTGGCCGCGGGGATTTTACGTAACACAGCTAAGGAAAACAAGTGGGGAGCTCCAGAGTGAGGGACTGTAGAGGTGTTGGGCAGGCCAGGACGCACGGCGCGCAAGAACTAGAGGAGACAGGCTGAGGATTTACTGGAGGACAGGGAGAACTTTACTGTAGTACAAGGTAAGGGCAGCTGAGTATGAAAACTTTTTTTTTTAAAAAAACTTCAAAAGCAAAGATGCAAAGAACTGATGTCGTCCCAAGTCTTTATTATATTTGTTTTTTTCCCCGACAGGAATTCTCTTATTTGACCAAAATCTTGTTCTGCCGGGGTTATTACGCATTTCATTTTATATGTTAATTTTCTCTGATAAACATTCGCTCCTCCTTTTACTCTCACGGATCCCATACGCACGGACTGGTCTACTATGCTCATGTATAAGATAGATCTCCGCTGTTGCATCACGGGGGGGAGTGAAGGAGCTGGCACATTCTGGCACCTTCCACCAGGATATTTGTATTCCGTGGCAACAACTAAAACTCTGGTTGAGATTATTTAACAGAGTCTCCAGCAATAAAATGACACGGAAATGTAGTATTAACGGATGTGACTCACATGTTCTTGGTTTCAGGGAGGCATGTCAGGATTAAACATGAAGCATCTACATATTTATGTCACTTTTTTAAAAATCTTTAAAGCCATTCTTAAATTTGAAACTTGTAAATTAAATTTGTGCTGTGTAAATAGAGCACATGTGCAAGAAAATTCTCTTAACCTTCAAAATCCAAATAATGCATTTGTCCTGCATACAAACAGCCCCGCACTCAGTTGGCCTCTGTTAAAGCTGCTTAATGCACACAAGAAAAGAGAAGATGAAGGGACAACGTCATGCCTTTAGCCTTACAAAACCAACACCATGTGAGCATAGATTCCAAGAAGAAGGCCGACCGGTGGGCATACTTGGGATTGTTTTCTTGTCATGTAGGGAGGTGGGCAGAGGCAGGCAGGGTGGAGGTCAGAGTGACCAAGGGTCTAAACACGCTGATGGTGTCATGCTTCACTGTTGTCCACACGTGCTGCGGAAGCAGTCTAACATGCTTGTGAATTCTGGACAAGAATTTAAAAGGAAAGTTCCGTAAATATCTGACCTCTTCAAGGGCCCGATCGATAGAACATGTCAATTAAGAAATTGCAATGAGACAAGAATCCATACATGTAATCAGGTACGTTTTAGCCTCAGTCAGGATGGAGGGTGAGGAAATCGAAATAAATTAACCAGAGTTAACTAATCTGAGTGCTGAATTTTTTTGCTACTAAAAGTGTGCCAATCATTAACAACCCTGTTTAATCTCCATTTATTTGTCCTAATAGTGTTTCCAAACCATCGATCCTTCCGTTCCCTCACTGGCAACTCCACTGTGACCCCTGACAGGAAAGTGAAACAGGAGAAAGGGGGAAGTTGTCATTTAAAAAAGCCCCTGGGTACTGAGTGGCCTGCATTATGGCAGCCATCGATCTGGAGCGTGGGCTGGAGCATGGAGGCCGGGGCTGGGGGCAAAAAGGGCCCGAGCTGATGGACAACTTTGACTCAGAGATGCAAGAGTGGGAGGACCAGCTGCAGGACATCCAGAGAAAAATAGAAGAGGTAAGGTTTGATTTAAAAGTGGTGTGTAACATTAGATCCTGCAGTTCAAGCTGCCCCAGTGGTATGGAATTCGACTTATTTCCTGACCGCTAAGTGGGTCAACTGTCCCGCCATCCCATTGCCTCGTTTTTAAGAGTTGTGAACATCATGTTGATGGACGAGCGGTTGTTTTACCTCCTAATTCATTATCCAATTGGAAAGCAATGTCAGCGCCACTCAAAAAAAATGTATATTTAAGAAAATCCAAATTTACTGGGTTGACTTTAGTCTTTCATTTATTTAAATTGATGTAAGACCTGTTAAAGGGCAAAGGCAGATGACAGATGCAGCACTGAATAAAATGCTTGGAGGCGCCTGGATGCTTCAAAGCACATAATCGCAAACTGCTGTGAACCTTCAACTACATTACGTACATTAAATGCAGTCCCCAGGTTTATGCAGTGCTGTAAACTCTTCTGCAATGTTTAAGTCACTAAATGTGGTTTGGAATCTGCAATGACTGGAAATTTGATGGATGTTAAACATCACTTTAGTCTTTTAAATGTACGTTCCTCTTAGTCAGATCTAACCCATCGGGATTAACAAATTCTGGATTATAATCTAGCTTCAGTCTGGAGTTTACCACTGAAACTCAAACTCAAACACAACACTGTTGTTTCACACGTGATACTGTGTGAATATGTTAATGATTTCATTTCCAGGTTTTTGACGTGCTTTGCTGTCCCAAGAGTCTGTGCGTGTGCATATGTGTGTGTGTGTGTGTGTGTGTGTGTGTGTGTGTGTGTGTATGCTCCATAATAAATTGTTGGCAGTACTTGGATTGGACTGACTCAACCTTGTGGCCTTGTTGGAGCAACGATAACAGACAAATGTTAACAAGCTTATTAAACTGTGATATGCTGACAGTCATGCTGAACAGCTCTCTCATTCTCACTCTCTCACTCACTCACACGTGCGCACACACACACACACACATTTGCATAAGTCTTTTTTTGGACTTTAACATAGACCAGCATTCATTTCCTAAACAGTACTTGCCTAACCTAAACCACGGACAATTACATGTCATCCCCCGTTTACTGGTTTTGGTGTCCCTCAAAGTGGCTTAAGTCACATCAGGTATACACTCTCAGATTGAAAGCAGACACCAAGTGAAGTATTAAAAGGCGCGGCGTATCTGTGTGCAGTGCAGAATATCATGTGCTGCTAATAAATATAGGTTAGGTTGTGCAAGGATTTTGGGATAATTATATGACTTGTTGTCCTGTTGCGTAACACAGTTTGTGTTGATGAGCTATATTTTGCACAAGCTGTGAACAATAAATACATAGCAAATCAAGTGCAGTATCTGCATAAGAAATCCAATTAGCAGGATAAAAGCATGGTGTTAATAATATTTTCTTTGCCCCCCCCCAATTCAGCTGTATAATGAAGTTCAGGCCCGCAGAGGAGGAAACGACATCACCCCCGGCAATCAGAAAGATGGCAGCGAGCTGGAGTCTGGACTGGGTCAACATGGACTCTTTACACCTGACCAACTCAGCAAGAACCAACCTGGACCTATCGCTGTGCCGCATCACTATAGCAACGGCTGCGATTATAATAGCCCCAATGGGTACAGCTACCCCGTGAGTCATCAGAATGGCTACGGTTATTGCCACACCAATGGGGACTCAGAGATTGGAGACTTGTTGCAGGATTACTTGGGTCAGCAGAAACATATGGGCCGGAAGAACAATGGAGCTCGCCATGTGGTACGTAGAAGAAAATTGCTCATCTGAGGAAACCAGATAGGTGGACATGAGTCAAAACTGAGATTAAGCCAGGAACATATAGATTAGAGGTAGTTGGTTCCGTCATCTGTGCTTGTACCAGATGGGCTATAATTAACATGTTTCACGCTGGTCTTTCCAACTCTTCACTGAGAACATTCCTAAAAGCTTCAAAGAGTAGCCAAGGAGGAAGCCAAGATGTTAAACTGCTTCCTGGTCCACATGAGGCACCACGTGCACTGGCAACATTAAAGTACAAGGGACCCAAATAGTTGCAGTAGCGCTATATCGAGTGATGATCGAGGGTCAGTTGAGGTTTAGGTTTTGGTCAAGGTACAGCATAGGGAACCTTGCCAGAGATCCCGAAGTAGCATGCTAAGTTTAAGCAGGTTGATATGGACTATTTTTAAATATATTTTCTCATCTCTTTTAGCACTTCAGTGACACAATCAAGGTGAGTCAGGACATCCCTGCTTACCAGGATGGGATCAAAAGATCTGGAAACCACAGGTGACAGACATTGCACATTTGCAATATACATTTTTATATAATGGCAAATATCAAGCGTATTTAAGCCTTTCTAATTTGTCATAAATTCATTTCATACCAGGGTTCAAGAGCAGTTTTTGGGCAGTTTTGAAGAGACTGAAAACAGAAAGAACAGAGGGTCTCATATGAAGAACTGCCCCAGCAAAGAAAACACAGGTTCCAAGCCCCCTCTTGGACACAAAGATGCTCCTGCTGTACAACGCTCAGCCTCTCAGTTTCCAACAGCTGAATCTCCTGCTCTGGACAGGAAGCCCTTCAGTCCAGGTGTCGTTGGAGACAGAAAGTGTGGAAGCCCCTCTGTTCTTAGGAAATTTGGAGCCATGCTACAGGAAAATGAGGGTAAAACACTTACTGAATCAGGGGTGGTAACCCAGCAGGGACCCGCCTCAGAACCAAAGTGCCCCACACCTGTCTGTCAGCGCAGGGCTCTTGGAGCCACTGCCGCCACCGGCAGGGCACCCATGAGCATGCCTGTCCAGAAATGCCAAGCAGATTCCAATGTGCTGACAGCAGAGATGGAGCCCAGCCAAGAATGGGGGTTGGACTCTGGAAGACAGACCCACAAAGATCTGAGAAGTGGCTACAGTGGTTCTAAAGGATCCCACCCTAGTCCCCAGCAGTCCCAGAGGAGATCACAGGTGCCAGGGAGCCCAAGGATTAGACCCAGGTCTAACAGTGCAGCTGAAAGGGATGGAGGACTGGCTCAGGGGGAGAGAACAAGAAAGCCTGCATCCCATCACGTGGAGCCCAAAATGGACTACAGAGTCTCTAGTGCTTCCTGTGGAGCTCAGAAGATCCAGAGGGGTGGGTTAGCGAGTCAGTCAGAGTTCCCAGATTGTGGCAGAGATGAAGGACTTATTGAGCTGCTGGATATGCTGGAGATCCAACATGAATACAGCTCAAGTCCCAGAACAGGACACACAGCTTACAAACAGGACCCACAGCAGGTGGGATTTTCTGCTTTCTGGTTTTATGAAATTTGTGGATTTAAAAGAGAATCCTGCAATAATGGTCACACACATAAACACTGCTCCTTTTATTGTTTCTGTTTAGGTCAATCCAGTTCAGTCGTCCCCAAAACCCAAGAGGAGCTTCTCTCGTCCTGCACGGCCAGCCAACCAGCGACCTCCTTCCAGATGGGCCAACCACACACCTACTGCCAGGATCACAGCTCCATCAGGCCCAGTGTACCGCCCCCCAAGTCCCCTGACCTACTCCCCTAGACCAATGACCAGGACCCCAAGCCCTGCTATGAAGCACCGGCCAATCAGGTCCTATTCTCTTCTTCAGACTGAGACTGTCATTATGTGATGACACAACCTTCTCAAACCACCCTATCGTTCCCACCTGACACACCTTCTCTGTAAATAGTATGAACTGTTCTGATAAAGTTGAGGGTTGCAAAGAATGTCTCATGTCATCTTGATGCACATCCACAACATTCTCCAGTGTTGCTGTGGTTTTTCGCTTCTTCTGTGCCTAAACTTGGTCAACACATCAGAGTAATGGTTAGCTGCTGTTCCCTTTACCTTATTTCATTTTTTTTCTATTGAATTTCAGGTGTTCCTGTATAATAAAAATTTGCATGCAACCCTAGTTTGAGGGTGCATGCTTATGTGTTCTGTCCTCATGATGACCAGGTTGAATCAAATTCAATTTGGCCACCAGTACAAGATGATTAAGGATGCTTTCACACCTTTGTTTAGTTCGGCTGAATCCAACCCTGGAGCGTTTGGCGTCTTGGTGTGGTTTGTTTTGGGCACCAATCACATAACCAATCACATAAAACTGAGCCTTGTTGAAGAGGTGATCTCCAAACGTGATGCAGAGTTGATCCGGCCAAAGTAGTGAGAGAACGCCGAAAGCTCAAGATAAAATGGCTCTTGTAAAAAGGAGTACTTCACATTTTTGTATGCGGCGGAACAATCAAACTGCAGCAGTTTGCGTAGAGGAACAAGTAGACTCAAAAAAGTAGAGCACAGGCCCTTCTTCCTGTATTTACTGTCTTGCCTCTGACTCCACTGACCATCAAATCGAAGGAAACACATTTCTAGTGTCGCATTTTGGCCCGTTTAGATTTTGAATTGTGCGAAAACAAACCAAACTGAGGGGAAAACGCTCCAAGTTTACAAATTCGCCAACTGATTAGGATCAGAGCGAACAACCTGTAGGTGCGGAATCACTTTTATTGCCCCCCAGCAGCAACCTGCTGTCAACAACTGCGTGTTTTACTGTATCATATTGTCAAAGTAATATATTAAAGATGTTCAAATAACAGCTGTGACAAACAACTATGATATGCCTTTAATGTAATTTTTTTTCTCTTGGTAATAAATATGCCAGTGCTTTGACACAAAGACTCCCATCTCTTTCTATTCCAGTGTTCCATTGTGATGTCCTGTTGTATTTCAGGGTGCTGGTGACTTAGAGCACCTCAGGCGTATGGATACCTGACTCCTGCTGCTCTGCATACCACAGCAAAGGCAGCTCAAGTCTCAGCTCAAGCAATATTAAGTGTCAAATGAGCTAACTGTCCGCTAGCTAACATCTGCTGGCTCCAACATACAAGTAACTACAGGATGAATTCCAAAATGGAAACAAGATAGCGACACTTGAGGCTGTCTTTAATTTTCAAGGCTTTATTTTATCATTATATTAATTTAAATGATTAAAATCTCTGATGCACTCTGTGAAATAAGATGCTGGTTCAGTAGTAGCTGCTGTACCACAAAGATATCCAGTGTGCAGCTTAGACAAGAGTTTACTGTGAGAGATCATTTTGCATGCTCCCTGTTTCTCGCCTCATAAGACTCCATCAGCATCCTCTGACACCTCCTGGCGTCTAAAAGACGAGGACACATGCACGCACACACACTCTAGGTTTCACACTTGATGACGTCTTGGCCATTTCTCACAAAGTAGCCTAATTATCTATTTACATGCACATGCTCTGCCACATATTCACAATATACTCAAAGGTAGCCAAAGTGTGAAATGCCATGTAATGGTTGGGCGGGTTTACGGAAGTCTCTTGGCCCCATTACGCCTCAGCCCTGTCACCCAAGCTCCTGCTGCTATGTAGCACCTAAGACACAAATAGCAAGCGTGACGCGTGTTTTGGTGCCAGAAATCTTAGCCTGCTGTCTTTGGGGGTATAAATACAGAGTGGGAGGGGGGCATTGGTTCCCCTCTGTTTCTCTATCACTTTCTTTTTATCTTACACATTTCCCCTTCTGGCTCATAATGAGATATAAAACGTGAAAAATCGAATTAATGTCTTCACATTGAGGGCCTGACGTGCTTCATGCATTACACACCTTAATCCCAGCATCACTTATATCTGTTTTATACTTTTAATGTGTTGAACTTACACCCATTTCATTTTAATTCTAACTTGTACCATTTGCAAGAGCCCTCCCCGTACCGATTACCTGCATCTCTATCCTCTTCTGCTGTCTCTCTCCTTGTGCTGCTTTGATGTCCTCACACCCAGTGTGTGTGTTAATGACCACCCATCTTACAGGCTGACACCTCCTCAGGATGCAAGAGGGTATTTTAACTAGGCATCCTGCTGGCCAACCTTCCTATATCTTCATAAGCCCTCCTTGCTAAATCTTAGAAAGCAAGTTCTGCAAGTTCTTAGTGGTAAACAGGACGTTCACTGCATGAAGCATAAAAAAAACACATTTTGAAAAGTTTTCTCCTCCCGTCACCCCAATGTCTGCCCTTGTCCTGCTTCCCTCGACGAGGCCTCTCTTTGCAGACAGACACAGCATGGCAGAGGTTGGCACTGCATGTTCTCGACTGGACAGACTATTCATTAACAGACAGAGAGGGGAAGAAAGCGAAGGCAGACAGCTGAACAGTAGCCATGACTCCCCTGACGTCAGCAAGCCCAGCTGTAACACCCACTCCGACTCCTGAGGATCTAACGCCCATCGAAAAATAGTTTTGCATCATAACACGACGGATGTCTATTAGTGCGTCTACTGAGTTACATAACTTATCAACTGCTCACGTCGCAACACTCCTGTTCTGTAGTAGTCCAGCACAAACACAAAAACACACACACACACGAAGATACCCCTCTAGTGATGACGGAATGTGATCTGCTTTTAGGAGTAAGATACTATAACACACCTAAAGGAAAGATGTTGAACACTTACATCCAACCTTCCCTTGGATAGAACTGCTACGAGAAATCCTGCGTCACGATCTTACGACTCCATGATGTGCGCTTGTCACAGTGACCTTAACTTTTGACCACAAACATTTTTTTTAGGCCATCCCGTTGTATGATTGTGCTATATTTGAATATTTCATCAAGGTGTCCCTTAGATCTTGCATTCATTTGAGGTGGAGGTGACCTTTGACTTTCAAAATCTTTTCAGTTTATCCTTAAGTGGATGAATATTTGAGGCAAATTAGAAGAAATTCCCTATAGATGTTCCAGAGATGTCGCATTAATGAAAACTGGGCCACGCAGACGAATAGAGGGAAAGACTAAAAATGTAATGTCACCAGCATAAAAGTCTTTCACTCGTGCAGGGGCATTAAAACAAAGCGCCACTCTGGAGTTTCTTCTTAATATTAACAGTATGCGCGAACCAAAAACGATAAAATCTACACACCGATGTATTTGCAGGGCACAGATGATGCAGAGTGCAAAAACCCAGAAAAAAAATCCAGAATCATAAATGTGAATTATTCAAACTGAGGTGGACCAGAGTGCGACTCCACAGAGTGCGACTCCACAGAGTGCACACATATCAGAAAAAATACGCAAATACACACGGAATGAAGAACAGTGCAATTCGTCAGTTTGGTGCTGCATGTTGTATTAGGATATAATAACAGGATATAATACAGGAATGTAAAACTGCATGGTGTGATGTCATGTGGTGAAAAAAGGTTTTAGGTTCTTAGTGCTTGTATGAGTCACAAGTGGTAACCTCTAATCTCTAGGAAAGAACTATCTTCATTTTTTTGTTCTGTTCACTCTTCGAGCATTAGAGGCATTCAAACCAAGTTTATCTAGAGACAAGCTGTCTACACGAGTCGCCAGGCAGACTCCCCTCCTCTATTCATGTAGACATGCTTGATATATCTTCATTACTTGATTCTGAGTGTTTGTCTGGATAAGCCTGTGTTGGCTGACATCACGTCTCCACGGTTGTCTGAGGCACGTGTGAATCTCACATTCCTTCCTGCCGCCTCTCGCCCACGTACACCTGTCCTGTGTCCTCCCGGTCCCTGTGTCCTCCCTGTCCTCTATCCCTGTGCTGCATCTCCGCCCTGAGAAGCCGTTCATTCATCTGAGCCGCGCTTGAAGGTCTACACTGAAATCCTTAGCATGTGTCAGTTGCAACTGCGACACACTTAAAATAGTTAACTGCCCCTTGTATGAGCGTATAACTGTGTGACAGAAAAATAGGAATAGTGTGACAGGACCACCCTGTTCCAGAGGTTAAACATAAAGGGGCTTGAAGCTGAGCTGTTTTACAGGCTAGTCGGGTCTGTCACTTCGTATTAGATCACGTGGAGGTTTACTCCCGGAAAAATTAAACTGTCTGCCGCTCTCAAGCAGCATCCATACTTTGAAGTTCTACGGTGTTTGCATTTTTAACCTCTTTTACAGGATGTTGTCCACATTGGCGTCCACGTGCAGCAGACACGTGAGGAACGTGCCGATAAGGAGTTCTGCAGCCTTGCTGTGGTTTTTACATTTTATTTTCAGAAGCTTAAAGGACACAACTCTGATAAAGACCTGGCCTTTTTTTTTTATCTCACTGTTAACTCGAAGTTTCAGGATACTTAATTAGAGAAGTGAGTCCACTTCATTAGAGAAAGTTAACCTTCCGTAAAAGTCACATAGTTGAAATGATTGCTAAGCAAACTCCTCGTGAGAGCTCGTATCATTCATGACACGGATTACTAAACTGTTGTTCGGCTACTGGGAGTGTTGACGGCTTGAATTATGAATTAAGGGGTCAACCCTGTTAGACTGTAGGTGCGCTTTTAAATCCCACCACTCCTCACATCCATTTTTCACACACTTTATCTACAAAGTGCAAAACGTCCCATCTGTTGGACGGGGAGCTTGTGTCACGATTCCGGCTCACTCTGTCTTCGTCCACCTGTCCTAACTGTCAGTGTGTCTGCCTCCCTCCATTGAAGCGGCCATCTCAAATGCCT
The DNA here is from genome assembly GCF_037954235.1 of Aulostomus chinensis. Classification (NCBI taxonomy): domain Eukaryota; kingdom Metazoa; phylum Chordata; class Actinopteri; order Syngnathiformes; family Aulostomidae; genus Aulostomus; species Aulostomus chinensis. Next base: position 18,385,883 of record NC_141339.1, read on the forward strand.
GATGATGAGTGTAGCAGCACAAGAGGTGGAACCATCAAGGACAACTGGGAGGACCCTAAAGGGGTCTTGAGAATCTTAGGCCTCTCCATTAAAATAGAATGGGGGCCTGAATATCTCCCCTTTGAAAGACAACCTGCGAGGCTCGCCTTTCAAAACAAGAGCAGGCCCGCTCTCGTGGGATTAGCTGGTGTTGCCCAGCAGAGGCGACTATAGTGGTCCATTTATCATGTGATGAATGAAGCATTTTGATTTGGATTCAAGGGATGGGGCAGAGGGGAGCAGCTACACAGACGCGTACTCTCAGCACAGGGGAGCTAGGATTGCAGCTTTGTGCTAAATCCTACCATTAGCATGCTTCCCTGCTCACCATGACGTTCAGGTCTATAATCATCTGTACAGGAACCACACATATCTTTAAAATGAATTATTGTAACAAAGTGCACAAGTTAAGCAAACAAGGTCAATTTTATACATAAAAACTTTATACATTTAGCTAAAAACATATAGTCTACAGCCCTGCCCTGCCCTAGGGAAGGTTTTAGCTGTCCAAAGGTGTATGTTTGATACTGAAAATGGCTGAAAATTGAGTGACAACTTTGGGATCCTACACCGGAAAATGTATGAATTTTTAAGTAGAACTGACTTCTCTCCACATCGGATGGAAAAACTCAACGAGACAGCAAAGACGGAACCTGACACCTTCACATAGAAAAGGCCACTCTTCCAGCGCTGGAAGACGATAGTTTAAAACAATGCTCCAATCAGAACGATGTGCTCATTGAGGGAACATCTTATCTGTCCCCATCTGCGTTCTCTCCCTGCCTGGCGATCCTCCTTCTCTATTCCTGTCTGATGACTGTATTTACAACAAAGGTACATTCATTTGCAAGGCAACCCCTTTTTTTCCCCCCAAGACTGGACAGAAATGGCTCCCAACTAAGGCTGCTGATAGCTACAGATTTCGAGTAAGAGGCCGTATCCATGGCATTCAGTGACCTCCATGCTCCGGCCCATAACTCATCACTGTTGTACACAACTGCACGATAGCAGAAGCTTACAGCACAGAGTATGGCGTCGTCATCATAAGCCTGTATTTATTTAATTGTGCAGGAAATATTTACTTGTCCTGCATGAGTACCACCGTATATCATAAGTACTGCAGTTGTACGCCAAATGCGCCATCTGCATAAAAGCTTTCAAACACTGCGTCCAGTATACAGTATGTGAGGTACTGTATAAAGTGTCTAACTACTGCACTCCTAGCTTACCTGACACACTCTTCGTAGACAGCAGAAATGATTGAATGCAAAACCCTAAATAGACTGCAATCACATGTACGATGCTACGAAACTGTATATCGTGATGGTGAATACCCAGAATATCAGATTTATGATTGCAGAAATCATCACCGTAATGACACATGGTTGGTATAAATGGTTTAGTGGCACCAGGCTTAGTGAGGTGTGTCACTCGATAGGCTGCGATGGTGTTAGCTAGACGACGCTTACAGTAGGAGTGAGGTCATTCCTGGCTCCTGTAGCAGTGAGATACCCTGTCTATGAATCTTGGCATTACATACTCATAGCATATATAAGTGTATAGGCATGTGCATGGGTGCAGAACTGAATCCTACAAGGCCTTGCGACAATGCTGCAACTCAGTACAATCACTGTAAAATAACAGCGAAAAGGCATTAAAAGTTCCTTACACATTTTCTAGTAAGAGCACTTCAATGGGAACAATCAAGTGACCTTGCCCCACAAAAGTAAAGCCATAAATAATCCACGAAACAACAATGCTCTACTGTGGGCCTCCGGGTGGCGAGAGATGTGTGTGTGACAGGACTATTTGTAGAAGGATTGGATACAGAGTGTGTATTTTCTGTAGTGTGAAAAGGGGGGCTGCAGAAGGTATCTGACCAGGATATGATAGCACATATGAAGCAGTTGAAGGGCATCTACACGGCTGAAAACATATAGTAGTTCTGTCTCCTGTCGGTCTGTCTGTCCGTGCATTTAAAAGGGAAACTATGTGTGGCACAGTGGCATGCCCAGAGCGGGAGCAGCCACTCCCCTCTCATCATGCAAAGACTTTCACTGCTCACTGCTCTTTGAACATCATGTCATTTTTCTTGCTCTTCTTCCTATGTTGGTGTCCTTCATTTAAGCATCACATGTCTCATGACCTGACACACCCCCCCCCCCGTGCCACCACATGCTCCTCCATATGTGCCCAATCTAAATAAAGGCTTTTTTTCCATGACTTATAGCTTTATTCTGACTGTATGCCAGATGATGTCCTGAGGAGCATCGTTGACAGTATGGATGTGTCTGCATGTCATGCACTTGTTACAGTTATAGATATTTTGGTCATGTCAGGCTGATCAAGGTCACCTGTTTACCAGGGCTGCATGTTTGAGGTAATTTTCATCAGTTTTACCTCAAAAAAGTATTAGTTATCCAACATGCACAACATTTAAGCTTTATCATGAACTTTGAGGTTATTTTGGCAGCCACTCTTGTCTTAAGTCCGTGGGAGACTTCCTCATAGTTAACCATCCTCATTTTTATTTTGTTGATTCTGGTTGACGGAAAGTCTGAGCATTTGAGTTCAGTCTAAAAACGAACAAAAAATATGAACGTATGCAATGAAACCACAAGTTCTTGCCTGCTGTATGTATAAATGAATGAATAATGATGTGAAAAAACAACGTCAAAAAGTCCCTTCTGATGCAGTTTTCATTTTTTTTAAAGTAAAAAAATTCTTTAAATATATAGGATAGCAAACCTGTCCAGGGTGAACCCCGCCTCTCGCCCGTTGACGCTGGGATAGGCTCCAGCCCCCCCGCGACCCTTAATGTGAAGGAATAAGTGGAAGATGACGATGGATGGATAGCAAGTTAAAAATCAATGATTACTCAAACTAATTTTTAAAAAATCATCATTCGATCCTGCATCAAAACACATTTTTATACTTTTTTATGGATTTCTCATCATTCAGTTTTGAGTTTTTACCACCACATTAAAAAAAAGATGCGGACATCCCTTTTATTCTGAATAAAATGAGTTTTGGTTCAAATATTAGTCATTTCACTGACAATTTAAGTCTCGTTGTTGTTTTAGTCGATGATGGAGTTTGAAACAATTTGATTCTTGTATTTTTGTGTAATGTTTATGGAGCAAGATGCATTTTAAAAGTCGTAGCTGAGATGTTCCTCAAACATCGTCTATCTTTTGACAGTCAGCATTACAGCACCCTCGTCATCGCACCTGTCGCCAGCCCTCGCTAGCCTCTCTGGTGCTCATTAAACCATCGTTCTAACTCAAGTCGCTGTCCGACTCCACAAATCGAGTCCAAGGTTTGATTCAGCTGGCTGGGCCTGCACGTCAGAGGCGTCGGTGACAGTAGAGCTCTTGGTTTTTGGCAACGTGTCTTGAATTTAGAGTGCATTCACGATGCAACTGTAATCACAGAACCTCCATGCAGCAGAGTGACATGAAATCAAACTAGCGTTTAGAGAAGACCAAGAAGTGTGGTATTGTTGGGCAAAGAAGTAGGAAGTAGAAAATCCATCATTTTCTGAATCAAATATTTGATTATTGAGTTGGGAGTTTGTGTCTGTCTTGCACCTCCCAAATTAATTACCAATCAATCAAACCCAGGCCCAAGTAGCGGTTGCAAACATGAATTACCAAAGCTAAGATCATAACTAATTCGAAGATATTTTGCAAAAAAAAAAAATGAAAAAAGGACTTGATCACTAGAAGTAATTTAGGTAAAAAAAAAACAGGCCAGGAACTAACATATATTTCTACTATCAAATCATCAGTTGCTTTGTTTCTTTGTGTTGGAACGTCTAGAAAAGCAAGTCATGGATAAGAGTTAAAGCAAAGCATTAACACACTTCCTTACATCTCAAGATGTTCATGACCGTTCATTCACTAAAACATCTGCTTACACATTAACTCACAAATTTAACACTGAATATTTATCTGAAATGAAAGACAAGCTACATGACTTGATAAACATTTATTAAAGTGCATTAAACTAAATGAGAATTAATTTTTCTTACATGCAATTTCATTTGCATCCATTTGTGATGCAAAATCTCTTGACTTTTTGAAACGTTTTTGGCCTTTCTCTACATTTTTTTCCAGGTTTTTCCAAAGGGACAATATGTATTGTTCTACCTTGAACACATCTGAAGAACATGTACATGAACGTGTACATTCATAGACACCTATGAGCCAAGAGCCCTGTTTTGCCTTCGTTCTGCCAAGTTTTTAGTTTATCTCGTTAAATCAGCTTCAACTGTGGCAACAGCCTCATCTTGTGGCATGTTGGGGTATAACACATTTACACTGAGATAAGCACTCACATTGCAGCCAGGCCTTTGGATCAGTGCCCCTTTTTCCACAGATGTCCTCATTTGTCTGTGATGTCAAGTTGTTTTCCTAAATCTAAACAAAGGAAAGAAAACCAAATATGTGGATTTAAAGTACAAATAAACGCTTTCAGCGCAACACTTTTCACACCGCACGGACAGTTTATTTTAGGTCACTTCAAGGACAGGACAGCAGCATAAAACAATAGCAGCTGTAGCAAAAGACCCCCCCCCCAAAAAAAAAAAACAGTGTGTAAGGACGACTCAAGTTTGTCCAAGTACATGTTCTTGCCAGTGCTTTGAAAGGAGCCCTATGAAAACTACTACGACAAGAAATAGAAATCCAAATGTGCCTTTCCACATATAGCCGGATAGTTTCCAGAGCTTCTGCCAGTAGCTTTTCATCACCCAACAGCACACAAAACCAACACGTCACTGTTAAAATAAGACTTGGTAAGGAAAACAGAGGGAATACTAAGACATATATATTCTTTAACACACACACACACACAAAGACACACACAGACTTAGTTAAACAAAGTCAGTATACAGATAGTGATCAATTCCAGCACTCTGTACAGTGATTGGTACACAAGCTTTTAAAATTAAACTTGTTTATCACACCTTCGTTCACAAAGAAAACAAACAAAAAAACCACGCTGATGTCTCAAAAAAGGATTTATAGAATTAAAAGCATGTAATATAAAAAATAAAACACTTAGTGCACCGTGACCGGCTGATGTAAAGGCAGCCACAGATGGGTAATTACATCAGCCAAAACCCTGTCACAGTTTTCATATTCTGGCCTGGAAACAGGAAAGTAACTTATTCATCACTTGACATAATGCTGGCAAAAAATTTGACTTTAGTGTTTTTGAAGAAAGCCTTAAAAAGGTCCTTTGAAAGCTTAAAGTTTTAGTATTTTTCTAAATTAGGGGTGACAAAACAAAAAGGTTAATGGCAAACTCTTGGATCACCTCTATGTTGGTGGATGGTGAAAAAGCTGCATCAAACGTGGATATTTGGGTATAAAAAAGCAGTTTTGCAACAGAAATAACAACACACATGAAAATGTGTTTTTCCTTTCACAGGACTTATAAAGATGCATTACTTTCACACTTTTTTGCTGAAGAGTTTAAGAACAGTGTGTCCATCAAACTTCCATCACAGTGCACTGTCCATCAGGACTATGTGAGCGGAGACTGAGTGCAGAGGTGGAAGCCCCGCCCCTCGGAGGCATCCTGGCTGGCTGGGTCTCTCTTAGCGGCAGTTCCCTACGTCTTTGCTGTGTCATCCCTTCTTCTCTTTCTCTCGCCCCCTCTTGAATTTCCTCCTCACTCTCACTGCTGTTCTCAAACGTTTGAAGTTCTTCATCTCCTTCCCCCCCTTCACCCTCAGGCTGGCTGATTGTAAGCTGAGACAGAGATTCTTCAAGGACTGAGGATGGAGGAGATGGAGGACTGGGGAAATGGCGCCCCAGGAGGGTTGAAGGTCTAACAGGAGGGAGAGATGCCAAAAGTCCAAAAGTTCTGGATAAAGATTGGCCATCAGTGTCCAATCCATCAGCTGAACTGACACGTTCTGATGATGTCAGGGCAGCTACGGTTAAAGAAGAGTGTGGTGCAGGTTCAGGGTCCAACCTCAGTCCTGCCACCCCTTTCTTTGGAATATCCACGACATCTCTCTTTATCTTTCGTCTGCGGCCGTGTTCATTCTGTCTATATTGCACCATATTTTCCAGATCGGCCACATAAAGAAATCCAGCAATCAGCATCTCTGTGCTCTTCCTGCCCTTGGCAAAGGCGTCCTCCAGCTCACGGCTGGTCCTCTCATCATACTGCCACCAGCCGTTGCGGCCCTCATAATACCATGCGTAATCCTCACGGAAAACACTCCCCGTCAGTGCACCACGGCTCACTCCTGCAGCAGCGGCTTTCAGTTCTTCTGGGGAAATGAGAACTGGCCGCTCCAGGAAGTCTTCTGGAATCTCCTGTCGGCAGAGAGCACAGCGCTTGCTCTGCCGGGAGGCACCTTTTACACAGAGGAAACAAAAGATATGGCAGCAAGGAAGACGTACGGGGTGAACGCAGTTCTGCAGGCAGATGGCACACTCTGGGGTGGTGGTGCTGGATGGGGCTGTTGTACAGTTATCCTCCACATCCTCCATCAGCTTGGGGGGAGCCAGGTCACTCACTGAACAGTCCACTTCTCCACAGCCTGCCATGCTACAGAGAAACACAGAGCTGTTACAACATGTCTGATGAGACCACAAGCAATGTTTGAAAAGTTAGGCGACAAAAAAATGTTACAGTAACACTTCTTAATACCACACAAGTCCAGTTTGATGAAAATCTGATATGTGATATGCCACATGTATAATTTATCATAATATATATCGAATAAAAACTCTTCTGAATATCAGGATGTTCTATATCGCCCAGCCCTACAGTGTAGCCATCAGGTCCACTTCGACAAAAAAAACCCTGATTATTAGTTCTACTTACAAATCTATCAAATTGTGTTAATTTCAGTACAAATAAATGTTAGTTTGTCACGTTTACGTGTTTAACACAAGTCTGTCCAGGTGTTTATTACTTAAATTCAACAAAAAAGGCCTCCTGCTTTACAATGCTAGCTTAAATGCGAATCAGACGCTTGCCAACTCTCTAATTTGCAAGCGGTACTGCATTATTACAGCTTAACATTGCAGCAAAGTTAGCACCTTGTCTGTTACGTGAATAAAATATATTAAATTTAGGTCAAGATCTTTTATTGACGTTAAGGGTCATGCTAACATTCTCCTAGCTAACTTAAGTAAGCTAGGCTAACATGAACTTTACGCTTTTATCGCATTTATTATGAGTTGTAACGTGAGGCGACTTACGTGAACGTCAGGGTGTCTCTAGAAACGTCTTTGGTCAGTCAAAGTGCCGGTGGAGACTCTAAAGCCACATATATATTTAGAGACAAAGTTGTATACCAAGTGGCGACTGCAGACGAGCCCAAGTACCTGAGTCAACATCGTTCGCAACGGTCTCACGTCGTCTCCAACGCCCGTTGTTAGGTTCCGTAGGTCTGGTGAAGCTACGCACAAGACGTACCGTGCGTCAGGTCTACGCAGTTATGACGCACTAAGGAGAAGTTTGCTCTGAAATCTAACTAGCAAAATCCCTCCGGGGCAAACTTGGACAGCATGACTGCTTACGTGAGCCCGATAAGCTCACAGTAAAACGCAATGTTTACTGTTCCTTTTATAATTCTTATCCTGGAACAATTATGCATTTGTTTTGCTATGGCTCGCACCATATGTCTCTTGGAAGGACATGATAATGTTATAACACTCAACATTGTATAAAAAGTAACCCCAGCAAAGAAATCATCACTAAATTTGAATTCAAAGCTAAATCATTAAAGTACTTTATAAATTGTATCACTTCAATGGGTAAAAACCACATTCTAAAAGTCAAATTTTCAAAAACTTTGTCAGAGTTTCATCTTTTTGCTGTAGATGCCAACATGGCTGTCAATTCTTTACAGCACGTCTAACAAAAAAGTGAATGTCCATTGTCATACTATGAAAAACTAATCTCTGTATTGTCAGTTATGCTAATTGATTTGCCATCATTTATTACTATGTTTTGATGTTGTTGTTTTTTTAATTCATAGCACTGCATGTTAATGCTTGTTCTATTTGCTCTATTGTTCTATTTAGATACTCTGAATGGCTGTGAGTGTGAATGGTTGTCTGTCTCTATGTGTTGGCCCTGCCATGGACTGGTGACCCATCCAGGGTGAACCCTGCCTCTCGCCTGAAGGCCAGTGGGATAGGCTCCACCCCCCTGCCACCCCTAACAGGATGAGCAGTAAAAAATGGATGGATAGATTACTATACATTAAGAATTACATAATAGTACCCATAACATAAATCATACTTTAAATAACCACATAACACATCACAAGTAGTATGCAATTTTTTGTGTTATATTTATGTGCAGGTGAGATTTTCCTACTATAAAAAAAAATGAAATAAAAATCTCCTCAGATTGACTGGACTGATCACATCATACAGCTGTTTTCTGATGTATGATGGGGCAACATTTGTTTTTTTTTCTTCAGAAATGAGTTGAAACTAAGAACAAAGAGTGCAGTAAGACATTTGCTGTAGTCATCAAGCAGTGACAACTTTATACAAACCCAGTAACCTATTTGATCATTGCTGCAGCCACAAACAGCAGCATGAATCAGATCCAGATGAGCTCAGAGATGAAGCAACAACAGACTTGAATTTCTCTGTAAAGAAAACCGTTTCAGCGTCCATTAACATCTATTAGGTTGCATAAAAATATATTTTATTTCAGATCAGTTTTTTTATGTTTGCTAAATGTTTTTTTTTTGAAGTTACAGAACATGCATTAAGTCATTGTGTCAGCAAACATTTCAGAATCTTGTAACTTGATACAGCTTCAGTTGTTTATGGATAGCACACTTCCTGAGCCCCGTCACATGTGTGTAGGGGTGACCGGAGATACTTTTGGAGTGCAGCACTTCTCGGGTATGTCTCTCTCTTCTCTTCCTGTAGGAGCGTAAGCTGCGTTTCCGAATACATAAAGTCCATTCGGTCCATTGCCCAACTTCACAGTGCACTACAGAAAAAGAAGAATGGCTGGAACTTAAATCAAAGAGGATATTAAATTAAAGAGGGTATCTGTTACCTTGAGGGATGCAATGCTTGAGTTGTACATCTGGCTCAAATCCTGTTGGGCAGGTAAGGTAGCACTGACCATGGAGGGAGTACAGGTTTGCTCTACATCTTACACACGTGTTCCCCCTCACACACAGCTCACACCCTACAGGGCAGTCTAAGAAAGATGGGTGTAAACGCACAAATATGTTCTGGGGCTTTCTAAGATTGTGATAACTTTTTTTTTTTTTTTTTAGTTTACCTGTACTGAAATCATGAACAAGCAATGATAAAATTGGGGGGTGGGGTTTGGGGGGCCATCGGTGGGCTAATCAACACTGCTTCTCACAGCTTCTCCATAAATCTTGTGCATGTTACCTGTGCATTCGTGCCTTGCTGTGTTTGCTGTCAGCCCCTTTGGACAGCTGCTTTCACATTTCCCCTGGAACAGGAAAAAGCCTGGATGACAATTTGTGCAGAAATTTTCACTGAAGCAGGAAGCACAGTCCTCCTTGCACCCTGCAGATCATATAGGGATTAATTTGGGTCAGTGCAGATGAAACAGGAATGATTTCTTTATATATGGCAAAGAAACATGCCAGCTTTTTGGGTTACAGTTATTTGTCATCCTCCTCAGGAGCGGAAGAGAAGCTAGATACCCTTCTCTCCTGTGTGTGTGCATCAGGAGCAGAGATCTGCAGAGACCTGCTAACCACTAGTAAGCTTAGCACAAGGAATGGTAGTAAAGTAGCTGTATAGCATACCTCAGATAAAAGTCGCTTTAAGCACTTAATAGTTATTTTACAATCAGACCCAGCCAGAATAACTTTCTTGACTGGGAACAATGTGATGCAGCAGCACCTCAAAACTACAGCTGAACAACACAAATATTAATAAGGACTCAGAGGTACTGAACATGGCCGACTTTGCAAGCAAAGATAAGGAGACTTTTAAATAATCCAAGATCCTGAGCCATATATATTTGAACTAGACTACAAAGAGAAAGACTGACGGGTTTTGGAAGCTAAGCAGGTAAGATGGAGGTATGCTAACCCTGCCCTTCTGTTGCGCTTAGCGAACTAGCAGTAATCTGGTTCCTGTGGGTCTCAAACAGAGGAGAGAGAGGTATCTATCATCTTGTCTTGGCTCTAGGGAAGATGGCTGATAAGCATGTTTACCAAAAAACTTGGTGTGTTCCTTTAAGGCATCACCGGTACCTACTCGTGCATGTGTTGAAGTGTGGTGAACGCGTGCCGTAGTGACCTCTGGGACACAATGACAGACAGGTGCCCTTCTGCCTCATCCCGTCCAGCTCCAAGTGGAAGAAGAAGCGAGGTTTACAGGACAGACATCCATTCAGGGTCGAGCATGTCGCACAACCTGCTTGACAGTGTCTGCTCCCTGACAAGTTACCTAGCGTGAGATAGAGGTACAAAAGGATTAGTTTTCTCCCCCCGATGAACTACAGGAAATTCCCCCTCTAAATTGTGAGTGCTAGCACCACCGGTGCCGAGGCTCGCATTGCTAACAGTCACGCTAGCTCTGTCAGACGTGGTGCTGGAACCTGCAGAGCTGATGGTTTTGACAGTGAGTACTCAGTGTTCAGCTGATGTACTGCATCCACTGCCAGTTTCTTTCACCCACTTGGGCTTGAGACAAGCTTGTTCCAACCATATATACACATTTGCACAAGTTGAGCAACATATAATGCGCTAAAGGATCTTATTTTTTTCTGATTCTGGAAAAAAACGCACATTAGTGCAATGTGTCCTTGATGCCTTTAGGCATGTGCAGTTGCTGGATCAAGGTCGAAGCCAACCTGACAGGGACAGTGTTGATGAGGGTGGATCTCATCTCCGCTCTGAAGCTGTCAGACTACAGTAAACACTGAGGTCGAAGGAATACCAAATGTGTATGGAGGAGGAATTTAACAGATGGAGTTCTACATTTGCAGTACAGAAGATTTTGTGAGAAGAGGCTCGGGGTAGTGCTGAAAACCTGTGTTCTCTAAAAGACGCACTTATTGTCAACATATGTAGTGTCTGTCTGCTCTTGGCAAAGACCGTGCACACATCATATAACAATACTATTGACGAGGTAGTGGTGAAAGGTCTCGAGTACTTACGTCTGTGTTGCAGAACCTTTGTGTTGTCAAGGCCTTTAGTAAAATTCATAAATTGCAGAATCCAAATGACTAAAGCCATCTGCATTTTCTTTGCCCTTCAGTTCAACATAGATCCGTTCAACGTAGACACCTTGCATCCCATCTCTAATCCAATGTCCTGAATTTGAAGACAGTTGAAAATGATTCCCGTGGATCCTTGCAGAGAGACTTCAGCCAGGGCAAGACAGTAGGCGACGGCAGAGTTCGGCTGAATGTTTCCTTGAGAAATAATCCTGTGTGCATTCCATGAGATCACTTGAGCCCAAAGAATACCATGAAAAATGCAAACAGAAGACAAATCATCACGATAGACACCACCCAGATCTAATGTTAACTTTGAGTAAGCTGCTATGGATTTGCATTCCCCCCTGCGCACACACACACACACACACACACACACACACACACACACACACACACACACACACACCTCTCGTCCTCCTCTCCTTTTTTTCTCAGCCGTCTTCATTTATCAACAGACTGTGATTAAAAAAAGATTTTCAGAATTTCAATGAATAAACTATAACTCTAAATTAAATAAATACCACAATCATCAAATGCATGATAATAATGTTAATATGATGAATTTTTAAAATCTTTTTTAAAACTAAAATTATCTGATTTATCAACAACAATAATAATCATAATAATAATTAATTAATTTCGATGGACATTAAAATACAAGACTTACAATCTTGCATCACAACACATGGTTCACTGGATCATCATAGCACATTAAGTACACTTCCTTTTGTCCTGTAACACATTTTTAATTGACAGAAAACCAGCTAGCAAACGTGTGTGTGACTGAAACCAAATCATCGCTCATTAAAGAATAGAAAAGCACGACAAAATGTTTTGTACATTTCTTCGGGTCAACGCCCGTCTTTCAAAGACTTCTCACATAAGTTGGCGTCAACCACAGTGATGGAATAGTGGTTTAAAAAAAAAACAAAAAAAACAACTTCCACATTTAATTAGGGTAAGAGTCGGGATTTCAAACCAAAAATATTGCGTGATTTCAATACATCTTAATGAGAGAACAAAAGACCCGAGAGCTGGTGGCGTACATAAGGATTTATACTTCCCGTAAAATCCGCTGGAACTTGATGAAAGCTGCAGTTCTCAAGAGGATTTATTGTTTGGCATCGAAGTGTTTTTCATCACCTTTTGGGACCCCTGAGGTTCTGTTTCTCAAAAACAGATTTGAACTCTCCAGCAGTTCCACGTCATGCAGCAGCCGTTCCTGTAAATACTTTCCCTCTTCGTATCACAAATCGAGGGCAGAGCCATATTAGATGTTGTGTATTATGGATGTGCTTGACACGTTGATGTGTGTAGGATCCAGTGATCGATGCTGAAGTTTGACATCATAACCCCCTGACATCACCCCTCCCCTCTGGTAAACCTACAGTAGCCTGCAGGGTCATTAAAATGATACTGCACCCCCCCCCCCCCCCCCCCCCAAAAAAGTTTGATTTTATTGTGTCTTGAGCTCATAAATATGTTTTCACACAGTTGCATCTCTTTTTTTAGAGTCCTTAATGCAGAAAGAGCCAGACATGTATATTTAGCTTGAAGCTAATGGTGCCCTGTATTCACCAACTACCGGTCATGGCAGCACCAAACTGCAACGGTTATACTTGCTTTGTTTTTTTGTTTGCTCAAGTCAGGCAAGTGTTTGTGGATCACCGAACGTCCAGCTGAACAGAGAAGATACAGGTTGTACTGGACGATGCACTTGTGAGATTTTGAACTGACATTTTTGCTGGATAGAGGGCTGCCATTACCTTCAAGCTAAGAATATGTAGTCGTCTCTTTCCGCATTCTGGACTCACATATAAGTGATGTGAGCTCAAGTCATCCATTTAACAGCCAGAGTCAGATAAATGTAGTCAGCAAAAGAAAAAAAGGTGCAGATCCCTGTGAGAGCCTTTTTAAATCCTTGATAGAGTATAAAAAATTCATGAGTGAAAATGTGAAGCATTTGAATCTCCAATAAATCTATTGGAGTTAATATTCTATCAAGTTCTGCCAATGAGCCATCCTTGCAGGACCTTTTTAAATAATGGTAGTCTTACAAAGGCATGACCAGAAAATGGCAAAAACACTGGAAAACTGTGAATCCATGTGCTCTTTATTAAGATGGAACCGGTTTTCATAACAACTCCTCTGCCAAGATGGAGTGCCTGACTTAAAAAAGCCACAGAGGAATCAGCATTAGCACATTGACAGGACTTTACACTGAGCTGGTTGATTTATGAGAGACAGAGCTACAAGACAGTGCCAGAGGGGAAGGGGGGGGGGGCAAAAGTCTATGAATGTATTGTGTTGAGAACACTGAACTGAATGAAGGAGGGAGACTCAGGTGTCAGGGGTTCAAAGTGCACAAGGGTGGAGCACCACGATCCAAGAAACACCCCATCAACCTGACTGGGAAAATAAACATGACAAGGCTTCGCTCACTGGGCTTCCAAATCAGATTCCTGAGGAAAATACTGGAGGCTACGGAACACCTGGAGAAACGACTTGATTCCACAGTGCAAAGCTATGATGATTATCGTGAAGCCATGTAAATGTGGTATGTACCTTCTATTTATGCACAGTTGAGGTGCTGTTACCACCGGTGGAAGATTTCTAACTCTTGTTAGAGGAACAGCCTCTTTCTTTCTGTATGTATGTGTAGAATTGTGTGGGAATGAGCGCTAATCACCAGAAATAAATTACTAGTGATGATCGCCCTGTTTCCTTGTCTCAGAGTTTGTGTTTTTTGGGTTTTTTTTTTGCCAGGACTAAAGTCGATGGTAAACACAAACTTCAGAGATTCTAGTGTTAATTTTAATTCACAAATTTCAAAGCATTGATGTATCTGAAAAACTATCAACATGTGGCTCATGACTGCAAATGTCATCATATCAAAACCAGAGGAAGCTTAAAGCTAGTTGGGTTCTTTGAATGCGCGTGGTTCTTGCATAGCGTAACGTTAGCATTTACGCCCCAGAAACATAAGCTTGGTGTTCATTTGAGAAAATTAGCTTCTAAGACTCATAAATATTTGTTCACCAAGACTTCTTCGAAAAACCAAAACCAAAATAAAAAAGACAATATAAAAACCACTTTGGGTTTTGTTGGCGATGCAAACTTCCGGGTCAGAGCTCTCAGAACTGTGCCTTGAGGAACTTCATTAGCTCCTACCTCAGGGTTAATACTTTGTGAGCAGGGGAAGTGCATCATCAGGTGTAGAATTTTGTAGCGATAACTGCAGCTGTCATTAGCATCTGAAAATTACCGCTTGCTCTCGTAAGTTCAGTGTTTGTGGCAGCGTGAGTCCATTCAAATAATAAGAACAAGAAAACCCCTCAGTAGAAGGTGGCCCCTCAAAGTACTCAGAAAACACCTTACAAATACACAAGCACAGAGGGTTTAGTCTTTGATACTTGGAGTTAAATTACTTTATTTTTTTGATTTTAGTTGTATTACAGCAGCAATACATCAAACATATAAAGTTTAATATCTTATAGTTCCAATTCTTTAATAAAATAAATGTGCAACAACCAACATGCACCAAAAACCTCTGCCAGAATACCATCAGACACAGAGGGAGCCCAGTGTTCACAATGTTCCCTTCCCTAACCACCATTTGCATTTTGTGCATCTGCTTCACATATAATGAAATGAGATTACTAATGTCCATGGAATGTTGTCTCCTTCCTCCACTCAAGAACAAATGTTCCGATCCTGAAGTGTTGTGACAAGTCCTTTGTGGGCATGTGGTGAGATTGGCTGTGGCGTCAAACTGCAGAAGCTGAAATCGAAAGCGGGGAATTGTTGCGAAACAAAAGTTTTCAGTTGAAACATGCCAACTAGCCTCTCCATGTTAGCGAGTGGCATTTGATTTTAGGTGACCTTCTACTGACCCAACACCTGTGTAGCAATCCCGCTTTTTAATCAGCGTCTGAACAAACACTAAGCACACAGAACCTTGTTACTTCAACACGTTACAAATGTGCAGAGAAAAATCTATTTATTTTAGCGTAGTTTTATCTTGCGTGCTTGACATGAGAAGGACATCATCTCAGATCATCTATGTAGTGCAAAGACAAAAAGTATGTGGGAGGAGCCAGCAGCTCACCCTCGTGAAGACCACGCAGCTTAAAAGACTGACCATGACGAATGAGCGCCAGGCCAGACCTGGACGACAGACTGAGCCCTCCACCACGATGAGATTCCTTCACCTTTGGAACCATGCCGGTATATTTTACTGTTTGATGTGACAGTTGGACATTTCCACCTGGGAACTACAGATTATACTGATGGAGTACAATCATTAGTGAGCTCAGCAGGGATTTCACTGTCACAGAGAGTGGATGTAAGGCCTTTTTAAGACTTCAGAGATGCAATTCTATATTACTGTCAGTTAAAACGGATGGAAAACCACCAGACGCCATGACACCTACCATTAGTCATTGAGAATACCACAACTTTATCTCAAGAAAACGAAGCCATCATTGGTGCTGGAGTCTACATCCAGTATGACAGCTGAAAATGTCAATGGTTGTGCAGCGAGTATCAGAGTACAGCTGCAGCATCTCGAGATCTCGACGTACAACATGTTATTACTAAATGGAGGACCTGGATCACGTCACATTGTACCTTTTACTCAAACTGAGATTTGCCCATTCCAGCCTGTAACCACAGAGACAAAAGGTTAAACTGACGGGGCTGCCTATCGCTAGCTAAAACCAAAAAAACATCACTAAAAATACAATGTTTAACAGCCTCTAGAGGGCCCATACAGATCCACACATTGTACAATGGCATTTTTGCTGTTCTGGTTACATAATACTGTCTGATCCATGTAAAGACAAAATAATAATCAAAAGCAGAACATATAATTTTCAAACTTCATGTCACATATCTGTCCTGTGGAGTTTTCTTAGGTTATGTCAGTAAACCTTTGCCATTTTGAGAGGAGCTCTTTGTTTCTCATTACAAGAACTACCACAATACACCACTGCAGAGTAAAAGCGCTCTGCTGCTGCACAAATACATCTTTGCAACTCATGTCAGTCAAGCATTGATGTAAAACCTGAATAATTAGAAAATTAAAACTGCTACAGAGGGATTTGATCTTTTATTAGGACTGAAGATGATAAAAGACAGGAGTTGGGTGACTGATCATTAGTGATGTAATACAGATGTATAAATTAAAGATATTAATAATATATAATCACAAGGACTTTGCTTGTACAAAGAGTGGAATAAGACACACACAAATATATTTCAGAGAAAAACATGCCATTAAAATAAAAATAATACTAATCCTAAATATGATGCTGCCAACGAGATCTTCATCCTCTTGCTTTTTTCAGCACTTTCTACAGACAGAAAAAAATGACATGAGTACCTCCAGGTCAAAATATTCCCTTTACGTAGAACATTGTTCTTAAGAGTAAGCAACATCTCAGTCTATCATCACCAATATTAGATAATAAACAAATAAAAACTATGCTGAATGAATAATAAAAAGATGGTTAGTGAGAAATGAGGAAAAATGAATCGAAGAGGTTTAATGCTTCTCAGCATTTTTAATTATGGATATTTTAAAACGAATAAAGTGTGAATTAAATTCAACTGCTCCTTGTTTTGTTTTCATGACTTCGTTACTCCAGACGAAACCAAAATGAGATCATTAGCATCCATGAACTGGTGTTAGCATCCATGAACTCACCTTAGAAACCGCTCGGAGGTGTTGAGCTCTGATAGTTGCAGATTTCTCCTCAAAAGCTCGAGTCTTCGCCTCCTCGGCCAGGCTGCTGAGAAACAGCAGCGTCAGGAGTTCAATCTGAGAAAACAGAAAACGAACCACCTGTAAGTAAACTATGCTAGCTAGCTGCTAACGTTAGCAACACTCAGCTAAATCGACCTACCATCGCCTCTGACGCCGGCCGCACGTTGAGGTTAGTCCTCATTTTAGATTTAATTGTATTTTTCAATTTCGGCGCCTTCGTAAGCATATTTTCTAGTTATTGTAGTTAGTGTGCAAATCGTAACGTTTGTTTACAATTTCTAATCTCCCGCTCCTCTGACTTCCGGTGCTGCGTACTCTTCTTCGTTTGTTTCCTGGTGCTCGACGTCGCCTCTTGGTGTGTTTCCGCCATCTACAGGTTGTTCTTTTCCACAGCTGTAATTATTGTATACATTTGTAACAATCCCTGCGATGCCCGATTACATTCATTTGGTAAAACCGAAAATAGAAATACGCCAAACAGACGTACAGGATTTAAGTGTAACTAAATCTCCCCCGCCCAGGTTCATTGTAGGGCTATGCTTCCTCCTAGCGGCTGCATTTAGTATTACACCATACGCTCTTCCTATATTTTTTTTCTTCCAATATTTTCCCTTGAACAAATTGCACATCGCAAAACTCCCAGGACACACGCCATGTCAGCACCCAGTGTCGCCTCGGTACATATTTAATCATTCAACGAGATCTTTAAATCTGCGTCATCACATAGTAGACGGTGTTGCCCTGACAACCGAGGTCAGGGCTGAGGACCAGGTGAATTTGGACAACCTCCAGCAGTTTGTTCTAGCTACGGTTGAACATCAAGTAAATCACTTGTCTCCTCAAAGTATAAATTGAGTTATCTTAGGTGAATGTGCGCATTTCAATACAACAGGTGGCGCTATAACCGCTCTGCTTCCGTCATCAAAGCACAAAGAAGAAGAGGGATCATGGAAGCCTCGGTGGTGAACGTCGCTGGAGTGAGCGATATGTTGCGATTTATGAAGTTAATCGGCCAACTCAAAGTAAGAGCTCCCAGTTTGGAGAGCAAAAATGAGTATTTTCGAACTTTCTAATCTTTCAGTCGATGTGTCTTTTCTGATTCCTCAATGACATCACTTGACAAAGTGATTTAACTGGAGAAACCTGTTCAATAATTAGATTTTCCTTTCATGAAATCCAAAAATAGACTTTTATTTCTCATAGTTTGTGATTGTTTCCCGCAGAGGGTCCCGCGTACAGGCTGGGTGTACAGGAACGTGAAAGACCCGGAGAGTGTATCGGATCACATGTACCGGATGGCCATGATGTCACTGACCATCACTGATCCCACAGTAGACAGGGACAGGTGGGTCCTTCACACACCTGATACAGGACCAGACCAGGGGGCAGGAGTCTGAGGGGGGAAAACATTCAGGGACATCGAGTGATGTTTTTCTAGTTCATCATTTTTCCAGAGCTGAATATTGCGGCGAGGTGACGGATGAGTGACGATGTAATGACACAGCAGATACACTTCAGTCAAATCTTGGCACTGAGCTTCCTCTGCTAGCAGCAGTGTCAGGTGGACATACAGAGGTGTCCTAGTTTTATATTTAGATGGGTTGTTGTAAAAGATGTCAGTTTTTCTCCTATTTCATAGAAAAAAAAATCCAATATTTTCAAGATTTGAACGAGTATTTCAGGCAAGAATCTCAATCTTATTTTACACTGGTCTGTAAACTCACCTGCAACAAACACGAGCCCCATAAATATGTTAAAAAAATGTTCCCACTTTTATGAATTGAACTTAAAAGGAGTAGAAAAAAAAATTCCGAGGTGTAATTTCCCACTAATCCATCTGCTCATTGAGGTGTATAAAGCTGGCTCTGGTTCACGACATGGCAGAGTGCATCGTGGGAGATATCGCTCCATCAGACAACGTCAGTAAAGAGGAGAAACACAGACGAGAGAAGGCGAGTGGTCGGTCCGAAGGTTCTACTTTGGCATCCGCGTACCGCTGAGGTGATGTCCTCTCAAATCTTTCTTTTTTCACCCTTAAATCTCCCTCGTTCTTCAGGAAGCCGTACGCCATCTAACGAGTCTTCTGCCAGAGGGACTCAGACAGGAGATCTTCGGACTGTGGGAGGTGTGGTCCTCTTCTCCCTGGCGTGTGTTCACACTACGCTGCTGTTGGTAGACTGAAAGTCACAGTGAGATAAGGCAGATTTATTATTATGGAGCCATTCAGAAGTACTTTACAGCAGCAAAGAAAATCCATTCAAACAAATCTATTGGTACTAATATTGAGGACTTTTAATCTTTAAACAATCATTTGGTGTGTTTTCCTCTTTCAGCTTTCCTAGTTGTTTTAACAACTGATTCGATTTCTATTCCAGGTGTGTTGTTAAAACTCCTGCTTCTTAAAGGAAGAAGGCAAACAAGTGTGCTTTTATATGTTTATCCCACATAACCTGCAGGAATATGAGAACCGGAGCAGTCCGGAGGCCCGGCTGGTGAAACAGTTCGACCTTCTGGAGATGATCCTGCAGGCTCATGAGTATGAAGAGCTGGAGGCGTCGCCAGGAAGGCTGCAGGAGTTTTTTGACTCCACCAGCGGTAAGCTGCGTCACTTACATTGATTCCACATGAATTTCAGAAGTTTGGCTAAAGTAAAAGTTAATTCATGTTTATTTCCATCCACCACTGTTGAAGAGATTTCTATTTCAGTGTAAACACATTGTGCATTGTGATGTGCGTTTGCCCTCAGGTGCGTTCCACCACCCTGATGTTCTCCAGCTTGTCAGCTCTTTGAGTGAAGAGAGGGGACGTCACATGACCGATGGAACAAAGAATTCTGGGAACTCATAGGCGAGGCAGCCGCCGGTGCAGTTTCTCCAGAGCCACACTTGACTTTCGACGCAGTGAACGCACACTCCTCTCCTCAGGGTCGGCTCTCCTGGACTGTGGTGGACGAGGAGGCCCAATCCCAGTGCGTGGAAGGTGACAGAAAGAAATTACAGTTTGGAGTTGATGTTCTCTGCTGCGCCCTGTTTTTGTTCTGTTGAGGCACTGGCTACTGTTCAGTAGAGGTTATCATTACCTCAGTATTTTCAGCTTGAGTTGATGCTCTGTGACATCGTGGAAGCTCGTCTGCCCGAGGAGGAGTGAGAACACTTATGCACTTGTTCCGTCACACAGCCTGCGAGCCCTCAAACTGCCGCCGCTGTGCTTGTGAGGGCAGAAAATCACCAAGCGCCATTCCAGTGTTTCATAGTTACATCACTGTTCCGCATGCGTGACTGTTTCCAGGTAGCAGTCTGACGTCTTCAGCAGGTTCACTGGGTTCTATTGGCTGATTCTAATAAAAGTCACTCGACATTTGTTTTGTTTAAACCGATCTTTAATATCGATACATGAGCCAGAAAAACAGTTGTGTACAATCGTATGGACACACATGAATAAGTTAAACAAAGTGTTATTTCAGTTGCAATGACTTAATAAAAGTTCAGTGTGTTTTAAACGGTGCTGAGATGTATTTTAGTTCAGCCAAACATGAGGGATGCACGACTCTACGGTTTTTCTGTATCAGCAAATACGGATCATGTTCTTAAATATTGGTAACGACCCAATTTTGCAAAGGATGAAATAATGCAGTAAAAGATGAGTATGTTTTAGAAAATGTTTTGGAAATGAGGAAAGAAATACTGTCCTCACAGACACAATGTTCACGTGTTTAACGTGTGACAAAATTTGAAAATTAAACTTTTTAAACCGAAAACAGCATCGTGGCTCAATAGCAGCTGCAAGTCAAACCTTTTGTAAAAACTGACACATTTGGAAAAAAAAAAACCAAATTCCATGTCGTGCGTCGCTACTCACCACAAACATAACAGACTTGACAACCTACGCACGACCTTTTAGAAGCTCCCGACTGTTCCCGTGAATTTTTATGTACGCCACTTTATAAACGGACAACATGAAATGACGCTGATATATTTTCAAATCACGATAAAGAAAAAAAAGGAGCTCACACAGAACAAATTGTTATTTCAAAAGTAGGAAGTTGCCTTGATGGCAGAGTTGAGAGGACGAAGAGTAAGAGAAAGAGAGCGGCGGCGACTTCTGCTTTTCCTTCATTATAAAGCTGTGTAAGCGTTCCGCACCAGCCCGAGTCAAACAGCTCATCTGAGCTCGTGTAGCACAGGTAGGAGTTTGTGTCCAGCTCTACAGAAATGCCAGATAGTGTTTATCACTTATTGATCAGTGGGTGTCTCATTTCGTGCCTTGCGACTCAGCGGGTGAAACACCTTGACACCTGTTAGACTTAAGCTCGACTCTCCAAGATGTTTACGGTGTCTACAATTTTTCTTCTCCAATATGATCGTTGGTTTTTTTTTGTTTTTCCCAATTTTTCCCAAAGCGTCTTGTTCCTCTATATGTGTTCATGGACAAAAGTCCAGGCCGTATCTGACTGCACATGGCACACTCACAGGGTTTCACTTCTTCCTACCTCCACAAGAATGCACTTCCACATGACCCAGCACTCAAGACCCTGATACACTCACAATATGTATCAGCATCAATTTTAAAAATACGTGTCACGGAGCTCAATGGAGGTCCTGTATCCTGGTGTAACGTGTAGTTTACTAATGATTGTTTCACTTGAGACCTGGGTTGATTGCAACAGTTTAGGTTTTAAATGCAGACGCACACGCTCACACACTTTTGCTTGATACAGCATGAAGTTAAAACATACATTGATTTGAATCAGACACAGTTGTGGAACTGAAGTGTAGACACTTTGGGTTGACTGAGCCATCTGATCTGATGAAACTCGACCAATGTGCCGTCTCCCTCGTGGCACTGACTCGCAGTACAACCTTCACCATGGAACCATGGCTGGTTGGTCTTTTGCAGGATTTTACAAAACTATAGAGCTGAGCTTCATCTCATATGGGGAGGGGTGCAGCGGGGGCCAAGGACCAACGCATCAGATTTTCAACATGTGGTGTAATTAAGTTTGACAGCCACCAGGGGGCAGAAGATGACAGATGGAATAATCCCTCCACAGGGCTCAACTACTACCTCTGTCATGAAGATTCTTAAGGTGATCTAATTGTTTGAAATCGGCCACTCAGAGATCAGAGTGAGCTGCTGACATGTTAACAACCAGCTTTACCTTCCATTTTGCTGCTCAGAGTATTTCAGATTGTCTAAACATGTCAATGCTGTGAGAACTCAAGGCTGCTGACTTTATCACATACATGGACTTTGCTGTGTTATGGCGGTGTTTGAGTTGCTGTTTCAGTCCCCCGACCTCGTGGCGTGGACGCAGCTCTAGCACGGCCTCTCAGGTGCGTCCACCAGGTTGTTAGTAGGTGTGTCCTGAGAGCTGGCTTTTGCTGCAGAGTTCAGGACTTCCTCAAAGCTTCCTCCAGGCCCAGAACCCCCGACTTTTGTCTAAGAATGAAGAAAAAGAATGTATTTAAGCTGAAAGTCTCTAAACCAGGAGAGAAGCCAAAGATCTCATCCACAAAGCTTCACAACACAGGAGCCTGCTTTGACTTGGATTGCACCATGTGGCAATGTTGCGTCTCCCCCACTCAGGTCAGGATCAGCCAGAATAAACAACCAGCAGCTTCACTGTACCGGTCCGAGTGTGAGAGAGCAACTGAACAGAGATGACAGTGTTTTGTTCTCTTTGTTCCCTCAAGAGATTCTCCATCTACGGTGTTCATAGCTCACTACAGTTTAGAACCGCTTGTGATGGCCAAGAGTAACCAAACACTAGACGACAGTCACTTCTTCACACTTTTTGATGACTAAAAACTAGTGCTGTCAGGAGATTTAAAAATGAATCTAATCAAATACAGGATTTGCAATAAATTAATCGCATTTTAATCTCATATCTGCTTAAGGTCTCCAAATAAAGAATTCAAATTCTAGGACATTGCAAAATTGTAGTGCATGACTAATCAAATGAATACACTAAGAAGAGAAGATCTGAACTCCATATTTGTATTGGTGATTGAATAAAACCGAAGTCAGGACATCTTAAGGCTGAGACTCATAGGCACTTTGACTAGCGACGCATGTGGTAAAGCAGTATTTTCATCACTATAATCTTCCTGCTCAAGGTCGAAATGTTGGGCATCATTAAACTCTTGTTGCAAAGGCGTTGTGTTACTTGGGTTACAATGTTCTCAGGGTCCAATCATTGACATTTACTCATTCATACCAGTCCCTTAGCATTTCAAAGTTGTGGGGGACCCAAATTTTGGGTCACGGGAGCCCCACAATACATGTGGGGTCTGAACAACTTTGCCGGGCCCTGAAGTTTGTCCCCATGTAGCATACTGGACCACACACACACGCACGCGCTTCACCTTGATACTGGACACTGTGGTCTCGACTTTCTCCTCAAAGGACTTGAAGCTGGGTGAGTTTCTGTAAAGAAAAACACTTGAATTTTATTATTACAGCCGCCATGTTAAGTTACAGTTACTTCAATTTACTCTCGACTAAAATGATTGTATTTACATATACAAAATTTAGAAAGTTACTGGTACGTATTTGTGTAAGATTTGCATTAACTGCACATGTATTCTCTGTGATGGAGATATTTACTTAATATATAGATATATTTATATAATATATAGATATAGTACAAAAAGCAAAAGTAAATGGGTATAAATCTGCCACAATACTCCAAGAAAACACTTATTTTATTTGTTATTTTATTTAAGTTTATCAGTATCAAATAATCTTGTGCTCACACAGTCACTGATTACATAAAAGGTCAACAAAAAAGACAAATCACTGTGTTAAAGAAAAATAAAGTCAGATTTTATGTTCCGGGTCACAATAAATTAAATATTATTGAAACAAAATCAAATGATCTTCACTCACTCACTCACTCACTCACTCACTCACTCACTCACTCACTCACTCACTCACTCACTCACACACACACACACACACACACACACACACACACACACACACACACACACACACACAAGCAAGCAAACACGACAGCAGTTACCTCATGGTGGGCATGCTCATAGAGTGTCTGATAGAGTAGCTGTCCCCAGAGAGCGTGGTGAGAGAGGAGTTAATCATTAGCACAGGTTACACAAACATGGAAGCACCAGAGAAACAGCTGAGCTGGCCTTGAGACATTTCTCATCTTTCCTTTCATATCATGCAGCACACGGCCAGAAAAACAAGGGAAAGGAAGGGAGGAAAATAAGCAGGCGCCATTCTATCAGGAAAGTGGTAGCAGAATGTATGGAGGATAGTAGGATAGCATCTAGCATGTCCGCTCACTAGTACACCCACAAATGCTGCATTGATGCTATTATAAATGATGAGGCAATACTCAGCCTGCAAGTGCTCTCCCTGATGTTTTGCTTTCTGTTACAGGAAATTTCATATGACCTCATAATCTCCACATGATCAGTTGAAGAAATTTTTACTGACCCAGACACCAAAATCAATTTGCTCTGATTCTGAGTTGAGACATCACCTGACTGCAGTCCTGCACAGTAACAGCATTAACCAGAATCAGCTGACCCTTGCCGGTCTGTGCTGTACCATCCAGTCAGTGCTGCTAACTCTCTGTGCATGTTTCTGTTCAACACACAGTCAGCGGCAGGTTCTTACCCTATGGAGTTGGACCTTGGGGAGCATGGAGGAGGAGGAGGAGGGAGAGTAGTTTCAGAGACAAGGCTTCTATTGGCACATCGGTGTACAACGCTGTCCCTGTGACTTCTATCACTCATACGAACTATGACAGCTGTTGAACCTCCACTGGTTTCAATATTCATTTTAAATCTTCTTTTTATGGCCATTTTAGACCTAAAAAAATAATATTTGTAGATAAGCTGAAACCTGAGGATTTTCTGAAAATTGACACTTATCAGCTTCTGCAGCAGACAGAAATATGAAAAAAGCTTAGATATTTTGCTTCTGTGAAAAATTACTTGCCTTTGTCCTACTGTTCTTTAAATATAAAAATATTACATGCAAAATCAGAGGAACCCAGCTATTGTATCATGTCTAAACGGGCTACATAACCATCAAGGAGTTATTAACAACCTAAAATGAAATCAGGACAACAGTTATAGTCAGTATCTGTCAGATTAAGTCAACTGCAAGTGAGCTGATGAAGTCAAGCTGCCACATCTGGAACCAAACTGCACTAAACTATTGCTGATCCGACACGTGCACTGAAGAGGCAAAATGAAAACACCAGAGTCAAACACCTGTGCAGAGACACACACCAACCCCCACTTCAGCTTTATGAATAAAACAATAATAGAAAAAAAAGCAAGCTGCAACTGTACAAACATACAGAATATTTCATAAATGCACACAATATTTGATGTAAGTAAGAAAGCAGATTTTTCTGTCAGTGTCAGCTTGTTGTTGTATCTGCAGTATTTCTCCAATAGATATTTTGAGTTTTCTTCTCTCCAGCTTTAATAATCGTCATGGCGAATCCTTGATTAGTGTAACAGAACAGAATGATCAACAAAAACAAAAGCTGGATTATGTGATAAACATGAAGTGGAAATTGTGTTAAATATTTGAAGTGTTTGAAAATCTGCAAAAAAACGACAACAACAACAAAAACCAGACATGCAAGAACACACTTCAAACAGATCCAGAGAAACAATACATACCTCCGAGGGAACAGTAACTCTAGACCAACCACGCTGTAATAACGACAGATAATGCAACGTTTCTCTTCTGTTACCAAAATCCACCCAAAACTACAAAAGCTGTAGTTTACCAGGAAAAATCCAGAGACGTTGTCTTAGCAAAACACTCACAGCCTCCACAAAGCTAATTCACGTTCACAAAGGCACGCAACATTCTACGTTCCGGTGGGAATATCTGTTTATGTAATGTTAATGTTGTTCTGCAAATCAAAATAAGAAAACACGCAGTGTCATTATGTCATTGGGTAGCGTGGGATCATGGGAGTTGTTGAATAATCTGACAGAAATCATGTTCAACATAGATGTAGTGCAAACGCACTTTTAATTAAATGAAATGGCCTGGAGTGATGCGAGCCATCGTAATCATTTGCGAACTCAGCATTGAAACTCTACTCCCTGTCCAGGGGATGAACTCCAGCTAACATTATGGGGTGAATTCAGCTGTGGGGTAACCAAGCACTGTTATTGTTGGTCCAAAAAAAAAAAATCAATAAGAACACGTGCCATTGTTGTAGCAACTACAGCAGATGACACAGCAGATATCAACTCTATTAGCCGTTACCTTTAAACCATTATGGACTTCTCTGGGTGTGAACACTGTTGGAAACAGTTTGAATAATGTAAAGAACACAACTCTCCTGAAGAAATAATCTTGGTCCATTTCTATGCATAGATGTTACATAACGCTTTAATTTTTTATTTATTTATGCAGCACTGTAACTAAAAACGGGGGTGGCATGGCTCGGAGGTAGAGTGGCCGTCAAGCAACCCAAGGGTCACTGGTTCGATCCTCACTTCCCCCGGTGACCATGTCCAAGTGTCTTTGAGCAAGATACTGGGCCCTAATTGCTCCTAATGGCCCTGCAATGGACTAGCGACCTGTCCAGGGTGAACCCCGCCTCTCGCCCAATGTCAGCTGGGACAGGCTCCGGGACCCTTAACGGATAAGCGTTGTAGAAAATGTCTGTGTAGGTTCTCATTCATCCAGGTCATCGTAGATTGAAGCGAAGTAAAATCTGGTCAACTGGACGTAAGTTTATCTTGAAGACGTTTCACCTCTCATCCGAGAGGCTTCTTCAGTTCTAGTGAAGAGTGTGGAAACTCCAGCTTATAAAACTATGTGGGAGTGGTCAGTGCTATTGTGGTGGAAACGGCCCTCCCGAGACTCACCTGGCCTCCCCAAACGACAGTCGTTGTGCGGTGTCAGGGAGTTTCAGGGGTGGTCGTTAGGGAGTTTCACCGACCACTCAGATGCTAATGGACTGTGCTGGCAGCAGCCGTTCCACATGGGTCTTTCAGCTGAACTCTTTGGGGAAGCTTTGAAAGGACTTGGTTGTAAATAGGTGAAAGGAAATGTCGCAGTCCACCTCCTCTGTTCAAAGATGGTTTCTCTATCCTGACGTGGATGGCTTCTTTAACTCCTCTTTCAAACCCAAAGGTTTGAATTAGCATCTGAGTGGTCGGTGAAACTCCCTAACGACCACCCCTGAAACTCCCTGACACCTCACAACGACTGTCGTTTGGGGAGGCCAGGTGAGTCTCGGGAGGGCCGTTTCCACCACAATAGCACTGACCACTCCCACATAGTTTTATAAGCTGGAGTTTCCACACTCTTCACTAGAACTGAAGAAGCCTCTCGGATGAGAGGTGAAACGTCTTCAAGATAAACTTACGTCCAGTTGACCAGATTTTACTTCGCTTCGATCGTTGTAGAAAATGGATGGATGGATGTAACCAAAGTGTTGGCCTTGATCTTATCATATCTGAAGACTTTTTAAACCCACAAATCATGACGCATTTTGCCTCCCTTCAACAAACTCAATACTTACTGGAACATGTTCTTCCTCCCTCACACATGAAGTCCCTGAGTGACACATTCTACAGAGTTCCCTATAAATGATCTATTTATTCCATCAAGAACAATAGAGGCACGCACAACTTTTGTTCGTGTCTCAAACAGAGCAAAAGCAAGTGACAGAGTCAGATCAAGAGAAAGAAAGTGAGTGCGACAGACTTTGCCTCCAGCCCTTCAGCTCCCAAAGAAAGCAGCTTAATGCTGGCTTACATAATCTCACTTTCCCCTCCACTGGATAGAGCAACAGTCAAAATTCTTGAGAGACAGACATAGATCCTACACATTCTCTTCTGCTTTATTCTGTTTCATTTCTTTTTCTGGATTTCAGATCAAAACTCTTTTCAAGTATTTGTTTTTAATACTTCACTACTTGTTCTCATGCTTCCACTTCTACATTCTTTAAATGTTGACACCTATTTCAAGCCAAATTCCTCAAAAGCTTCACCTGCCACCAGTGCCCCCAGCCTGCTTATGACGTGATCTGATCAAGCTGTGGTGGCGACTCTGCCATCATTGTCCCTCGAAGTTGTGTTTGAAAGCTTTGTTTTACAGTTAGCATACAGAGGAAGTCCTCCAGGCCAGCAACACTCGGTGTTAGTATGATGTCAATTGGGTCACCAAAGGAAGAGGGTTGATGTTAGTAACAGCTGGGCCACAGGTTGACAGCAACAGATTTAACTCTGTAATCAAATGAGAGATATTCTGTACCTCATGTCCCCCAACTTCCTGCTGAGGGTGCTGCCGAGGGTGCTGAAGGCTGCGGAGGTTTTCTGTCCTGCTGTGGACAACGTCTCTGACGTCTTCTTATATCTGCAAATACCAGATACAACGGGGTTTGAAATTGACACTTTCATCCACTCTATGTAGAGTTATATATTAGACACAGGAATAGGTGCAGGTGAAGGGAAACATATCCATAAATCATCACGTCACTTGACAAACAGACTTCCTTCATGTGCAGTGCAACGTGATATCACGTTCCCGCAGTGTACGACCGCCTGCTGCATTCAGTCGAGCCAACTTGCTCCGTCACAGTAGCCAGAAACTGGAAGGGGAAGCTTTAGTTTGCTTTTAGCTCAAATTGAAGTGTGGATGACTGAGCATACAGCTGGGTATGGAAGGATTATACTCGACGATGTGCTTGAGAGTTTGTAAACCAACCGTGCTTACAAGGCCGATTGGTGATGCCTTATTTCCCACGAAGAAGAGAACTAAGTACCTGAAGGCGAAATACACTTTTAGGTTGAAATATTGATTTCAATTCATTATAAAGTCCTGTTCGAGCTTTTGTAACATTTCTACGACACACATTGCAATAACACTGCTTTACGATCCAGCTAAGAGCGAGTGTTACAAAACTCAGTGTTGTGCATTATTAGCAAGAAAACACTCCAGTGTATACCAGTGTCCACATGACAGATATGGTTTCAGGTCAAGTCCGATGAAGATCGTGGGTGGGTATCTTCTGTCACTGGTCAGACTCTGGTCTGTAGTATGTCATCAAGAATATGAATGGAATATTCTAAAGTCTTTTTTTTTTTTTTTTTTTAAATAAGGTCAGGAGAAAAATTATTGCCTTTCATGTAAACATGTTGCTCATTTACTGGACCAGTCACATTTTTTTAACAATAAGGTAAAAACATCTCCTGTGGTCAAACTGGTCCATTATAGATGAGGATAGGGTGTGTGTGTGTGTGTGTGTGTGTGTGTGTGTGTGTGTGTGTGTGTGTGTGTGTGTGTGTGTGTGTGTGTGTGTAAAGTAATCTTATGGTTGACGTGTAACTGGATAAGAGGGGAGACATCTAGAAAATATCCCATTGCACTTTTTTGTATCTGCATGTCTGGCTAAGAGCTCAGAGTTAACCACTTAATCAGATATTTAGGAACAAAACAGATTTTACAGTTTTACATTGTATTTACAACAAGGAAGTTAACTTAATGTACTTATCTTATCAGAGTAATGAGGCTACAGCTGAAGATATGAGTTTCAGGGACAGATTCAGGGATGAAATGAACGCCAGGTTAAATTCGATTTACGTGCACAGAACAATAACACATTATTCTTATTTCAGGTGATCAAAACCATGTGCAGCTAGTTTTAGCCTTTAGCGCTATGTATCTCTTTGATATGTTTCTAATCAGGTTCATGATGTCCTTCATTGTACACACAGATAAAACATCACATGCAGTGAGCAGCAGACTATTATGTCTCTTAATTGAGTTTCTGATATCTGCGTGTACGCCAGACAGGATGGTTTTATTTCATATTGGCTGTTGGGATCCCAACTACCTGCTCTTTGTTCGTGTTTACTTTGTGTCCTGTAAAGGTCGTCCTTGTTGACAGCAAACATGAAAGTCATTCAGCTATGTGCAACTTCTTTTGACAGCACAGACATAAGAGACACACTTCAGTCTGCACCTCATCTAAAACCACAAAAGCTTTTTTTCCTCTCCGTATCACAAAACCCTATATAGGGAT
Source organism: Aulostomus chinensis (assembly GCF_037954235.1). Classification (NCBI taxonomy): domain Eukaryota; kingdom Metazoa; phylum Chordata; class Actinopteri; order Syngnathiformes; family Aulostomidae; genus Aulostomus; species Aulostomus chinensis. Next base: position 18,415,942 of record NC_141339.1, read on the forward strand.
GTACTCACGCTACAGAGCTCTGCATGTCCTGCCAGCCGCGGCTGAAGTTATTCCTGAGCTCGCTCAGAGGAGTGATGCCCAGTTTCTGTTTCAGATCTGCGTGCTGCTTCTCTTTGGATGCCAAAACCTGCCTCAAAGTGCTCATCTCGTCTTCCAGCTGGATGGACACAGAAAGACAAGGGGCTACTTCACAATATCTAAACGTCTTGATCTGTTCACAAACAATGAGCGTGTGTGTTTTTATACTTTCGCCAATTCTTGCTGGATCTCCTCTCTCTCCTCCTCTGTCATGACGGAGTTGTTCAGGTTCACTTCTGACACGTTATCTTCATCAGCTTCCCTCAGGGGCTCAGAGTCCAGAAAACCTGTCAAAACACACACACACACACACACACACACACGATTTTAATGCATATGCAAAAAATGTAGTAAAGAAAAGGAGGGAGATGAATGAAACTCTCTTGGAAAGCAATTTGTTCAGCCCTGATTTGGTGAGTGTGCTACTCTCTTCAACACACACATTTCCATCAACCATCTGAACCCCTCAATGTGATTTGAAATGCATTTTTTAATTCCAATAAGTTGCCCCCCCCATTTTCAGCATTTTTCAAGTATCATCAGATTTCCAACTATCTGACTGTCCTTGAATGAATCATTTGTAACAATGTAGGCTTTTCGCATGAAAAAAAGACTAAACTAAGCAAAAAATTGTGATACTTCATCAAAATTGCTTTATTCTACATGTCTCATTTAAATTTTGCCATAAATTGCACAATGGAGATCCTGTAAAAAATGTAAAATGCATCCTCAGCACAACTGGGAAGCCATGATTGACTCAACCGAGAGCAACAGTCATGTGATGCAAACATCAGTGCAATTCCACTGAAATGCAGGACATAAAAAATCCCTGTAAATATCTAAAAAACCTGGTTAATAGAGGGTGGAAAATGGTGAATAATTCAATATGTATTTTTCGATTATCGGTGACATTTATGAGCACGGAAATGAAAGGAAAAAAATCAAGGGAAATCAACTTTGTTTTCCTATGGTTGGTTTACCCATACTGAGACAGATGTTGATGCATGTTTGGAAGCTTCTAAAATGAACTTAATCTTACAGCGTCTCTGTTTTTATAAACACTGTCATGTATTTCCAAGAAATATTCAAACTTCGCAGAAATTCTGGAGAAAATCCTGCATGCGTTATGTCCTCCCATGTGTCGGTCTGTGTCTCTGTTGCTCCGTGTGTCTGCCTGACTGTGTCTCTGTCTGACTGTTACGTAATCTGTGGCTGCGGCCTGTGAACGCTAATCTGGATTAACAGACGTGGATTATTTTGCTTAAACACTTCCTGACTGACACTAAAGACAAACACAAGCAACATGCTCTGAGACATCAGAGGGCAGACTAAACGTGAAGGTGCAATATTGGATTCTGCTGGTTTAGAGTAGCGATACCTTGGAGGGATTTTCAACAATGTCTTCTCGCTCTGGCGTTTAATTTCGGTGAAGCCTGTTAAATGTAGAGTATGAAATCACAGGCAAGGACCAAACTATAATATAGTTTTTACAGTGCAGAAACCCCTTATTATACTTCTACTACAAGATCGCCACACCCATATAAACACACACACACACACACACACACACACACACACACACACACACACACACACACACACACACACACACTCTTATGATGCTGATCTTAAATCCCAGTAGAAGGTCTAATCACTTCCAGGATCTCTATGGATGAAAGTTTGCTTTCTGGTAGAGCAACAACACAGACACGTCAGCTGATCAAGCTTTAACTTCAAGTTAAAATCAGGGCACAAAAGCAGCACAAAGCAACAGCAGAATTACCCACATCCTCTGCAAAAAAAATTTTAAAAAATATTACTACCTCATGCTTGACGTACACAAGTTAAAATAAAAATTTTCAGGTTCGAGTGTCATAATTCACTAAATGTGGGATGACATTGAATAATGGCTCGAAAACAGTTTTTGCAGATCTTGCCAGATGACCCTTTGGATATAAAATATCACCACTTTATCATTTCATTCTTGAAATTTTGTTAAAATTATCAAGTAAAATCTTGAACAAAAGGCCAAAAAAAAAAGTGTTGTGTTCATTATCACTGAATCCAAGTTTGAGGCAACTATGTAGGTGTTCCCTCGAGGCAACTAAAACAGATGGATAGTTTCAAACCTGAGGGGGCGACCTCTCAAGCTACCACCACCACCGATGCAGAGGCCAGAAACGTGTATACCATGTCCCAATATGAGTAGAAGATGCCAAATTAATACAGCTGCAACAATGAATGAACTGAGGGTCAGAATTTTTTTTTTCCATAAAATTCTTTTTTTTTTTGAATGTAAAAATGTCCAACATGCTGGTTGCACACTCTGACTGCAACTTTTTTGTTATTAAAGACAGAAAAACAAAAAAAAAAACAGAGTCTGGCTTTTGGAGAGACAAAAGAAGCAATCTGAACACTCTGGGCTCTGGGAAATTGTGATAAACATTTTTCAGAGTTTTAGACATTCTGTAGACGAGATGCTCATCGATTAATCATGAAAATAATCTACAGAATAATCACTGACGTAATCATGGTTTGTTGCAGCCCTACACAACTATTTAAAAAAAAAAAAACCTGTTTGACTGAATGAAAAATGAAAGTGGCTACTGTACCTGCAGTGAGGTGTCCCCTCTCTTGATGAAGCAGCATGACGGGACAGACGGGGACAGAGCAAGGTTAGTGAGGACTGAGAACAGCTACAGATACAGACCTACTGTCGACAAAGACGCACACTGGAGGACTCAACACGAGCACAGCATGCAGAGGTACTAAGGCAGGACACTACACAGCGGACTTGTTCACCTCTGTGACTAAGATAGAAGCTTTAGATAAGAAAGACCTGTTCACACACGACTTAAACTCACGTGCAACATTGGAGTTTTTGTTATCAAAAACCACAGCAACGCACACATGCTAACTTACACATTCACACCAATAATTCCACAAAGAGTACCCTCCTTGATGAAGCAAGCTGAGTTACACAGACTGGTCGGTAGGTAACTATGAATACGCATGTTTTGGATGATTTCTTTTTTAGCCAACGTGCTGTGCGTTCTGAAGATGAAAAAAAAAAAAAAAAAAGCAGCTCACATGACATGACTGCATTCGTGTCACTGCCAGAACAAGCTCTGTCTGTGTTATCATCTCAGATGTATGTGACAATTGTTTGCCACTGGTCACATGCATTTGTGTTTGTCGTTATAGTAACAAAAAGAACAGTGTGTACTGTAAACTTCTTTTATTTTGCACGCCAATGAATGTCCAGGGACTTATTAAACATGGTGGCCTGAGCACATTTAATAGGATTTCTGATGAATATTTGAGTTCAGGTCAGAATTAAATCATACTTAAACCCAGTTATGAAGGAGTGCAGCACGTGCAAATGCTCTCAAATGTAAAGATGCCAAAATGAGTTAGCGTTGGACAATTTACCTGAAAATTTCATTCTCTTTGCCCTGTTACACATTAAATGTGTTAAATGTTAAATGTGTTACAACTACTTTCACCAATACTGGTTAAAGTCAATGACGCTTTTGTTTACAGCAACCGTGGTCGGAAACTTCGTCAACAGCGACTACACAATTACATTTATGACAATTCTACTGCTTTAAACATGATATATTTTACGGCATGCTTCCATTTTAGTAGGACAGCACAACTGACAACTAATGTACATATGAATTCATTATCAAACATGTGAAAACAGTTGATTCTATTGAAAAGAAACCTTAACTTTCAGTCTAAATCAGAGAGCACGATTGCTCTTTTACAAAATTGTGCAGCGTACCCCTGTAAAAAAAAAATCAAACGAGCAGGTAAAACTGAGTTCTTTACAATCAACGGTATGTTTAATGTTGATGAGTTAATGTGGCCCAATTACTGAAATCAATAAACTGTGTTTTTTCTTTTAAAATCAAGTCTAGCATGTTATTTCCTGCTGTTCCAGCTAAAATTAGCCTCAGCAGGAACTGCGGGCCTGTTGAATGAGGCTTCTGTTTCAGTAAATGTTCAACCAGGGTGAAAGGTCATCTACTCTACTAGGGGCTCTGGTCTAGGTCTTCACCTGTGCTGTCCAGTTGCATGTCCCAGGTGGTAGTGGACATGACCCAGTTGTCTGAGTGAGACCCTGACGTCTGCTCCCAGCAATCCTCCTCCTCCTGTTGTGGTGATGTTTTAACATGCTCGCCTCTATTCACGACTGCTCCCTCAGTCCACTTCTCACCATTTTGAAATGTCTGAGCCAAGCCTTCAACATTTGAGCCTGGGTTGTTAACCGATTCCTCGCCAGAGGGGTAAGATGAACCTTGATTCACCCCTGGGCAGAGCAAGGGGTGACAATATGGAGAGTGAAGGATTTGTCTCACAACTGATGGTCTGAGGACATTTGGATTTTGACATTCTATGATGCAAACATTTCAAGCGAAATGATAAGTGGTTGCTGCAATGTGCAATAATTAATTTTGGCAGAAAAACTGAAGAGCAGAATTATGTGACTTTGCTTCACTTTCCATAATTCATTTTTTAACTCTGGCCACTTGTGAGCCACATTGGCAGAGTTTGCCTGTATATCAATCCATCGATGCACAACCAAACAAAAAATGTTCTTGGAGGTTAACCAGTTAACCATCAACTGGTGACACCCCTAATCCAACTGTCTAAGGCTTGTCTGTCCCCAGTTTACAAAGTCGGACAAGACTGACTACTAAGCCCAGTAACCACTGAGATTTTGGACTGTCACAGACCAAAGCTGACTAAAGGTATTGACACCAAAACAGCGTTCCTATGTCAGCGAACCATCTTCCCTCTCCACGACAAGTCCACAGTTTTCCTTTATGCCTTTTTTGTTCAGCTCTGTCCTTGATGAGGAATATTTCAAGGGCTAGTTTATTACTTAGTGTCATTATTATTTAGCAATACTATGGCAACAAGACGCAGGTGACGGACACTTAATGGTGACACTGACAACATGCTGATGACGTGAATGACACAGTGTGGTGACTTGCCTTCTGGGCTGTGAAAAATATTACATTTTATTCACAATTCTGTCTCAATTTTTCAGCCCCTAATGTTGGCATTATTATGCGTTGTTGTGATAAACTGATATTGTATCCTAACTACATTATGGCAGCTATTTTTCTGTCAAAATTTTCAGTAAAGGGTCACAATGTTCACCGTATTGGATGTATTGTTATAAAATTGTATAGGGATTTGATTCATATTGGGAGGTCCTTGCCTTACCCAGGCCTAGTTGTACCCTGCATTAGCAGATCCATGTCACTCGGTGTAGCTGAAGCAATAAACCTTTAAGATTATAAAGATCTCACAGTATCGACCAGGTACAAGTAGTGGAATAATAAAAAATCCCACATCCGTCGCTGATGTGACATCCACACACCTGCTCAAACATCCCTAATCTGTGGTCTGCGTCCTTCAGTGTGGATTTAACTGGTAGAGTTGAGTCTTACCCTGCTGCCCCTCCTGTGAGGCTGAGTTAACCCATTCCTCTCCAGGCCCCATGCTGCCCCAGTCCACCACTGCTTCACTCAGAACACTAGAGTACAACTCTGCAGCAGAGCAAGGCAGCAGGGTGAGAGGAGACAAGAAAACTGGTTATGGGCACATGCAGAAGAATCCCGCAGCGTTAGCCAGTCGAGCCTGACTCAGCATACATGTCTACGCGCCGTTATCTGACTCTGCATTTGAACAGGAACTCTGACAGGAAATTTGCCTTTTGACCCCATTTGTGGCACATATCTGAACATCTAGGAGACGTTTCACTGGATAGACCTGATCGCTGCTTGTCAAAAAGCCGGTTCAAAGAGCAGATCTAAACCAGGTAGCAGTATAAACAACGAGATCTATTGTGATTCTAAAACAATTAAGCAAGAATATCAAAGGTTATTGAGCAACACAAGTCCCCTTGTTTCAGCTGAAATCTCATTAGATTACAATGCAGCACCACAAGACCAAAGAGACACACACGAAGGCTGATTCAACGCTCCTTTCTGGTCCCACGTCCACGTCATGAGTTTCAGGGAAGAAACTGATACCAATAAAGTTTGCTTTGAAAATAAAGTCATGTTTTATGCATCAGTCAATCACTACTTTATCAATATGATCCTAAAAGCTACCGAAGCAGGTGTCTATCACTCGTGATATCGTTGCACTCTTTAATAGTTTCTCCTTTTCTCCCCCCTCTTTTCGTCTGCGGTGGAATACCTTTGGTCACAAGATTCACATTTAGGCCCCGTGGTCATGTGGCCACGATAAATCAGAGGCCAAGGGATGGTCATACGGCTGCAAAATCGATTGACCGCAGGCCAAGTCTCCTGCAATACTGGAGACAACATTTCTACATTTATGTTTGAGCTTTACGTTTTGATTTGAATGTTCCCTTCAAACTCAAAATAGCTGGAACATGAGTGGAGTTCAGACAAACATTATAACCGTTAAAAACAGGATTGATACACTTGGTCTGAAACCAATAAAATCCCACGATTTTCCCCCGTACTTCTGAGAAAAAAAATGCCCACGAAAAATTTACCAGCGTGCTTTTAACTTAAACTAACGACAAGCGGCATGGTTAGATACAATGTCAACATGTATGAGAGGTGGTAACTGAACCAAACGCACTCTAATATGCAGGTAATGGTGAAGCAAATTTCTCAGTTTTCTGAAATTGCCTGGCTTCATCACCATTAAAAAAAAAAAAAAAAAAAATTCTAACAAATTTACAAACTCTGTGAATTTTCCAGGTTTTTCATGCCAACATGAACTTTAACAATAAAAATGGACTCGAGCTTTTAACTCAAAGTGACCCTGTTCACTGTGTGACAGGGAGTTACTTATTCCTGCAGGAATGCTATCACCTGCCAGAATAAACAAACCTTCATCTCACTGACTGCATCCAGTTAGAAACCACTGACCCACTTCATCAGCTCAGGACTCTAATTGCCAATTATACAAAACAGACTGAACCAAACAGCAAAAAAAAAAAACTTAAAAAAAAAGGGGTTAATGTAAAGCCTGCAATAGGACAGTTGTAACTCAAGATGAGCACAAAAAATTCACACTCTCACTTTAGAAACATCCTCAAGGGAGAATATTAAGATAACATCTGGCAACAAAACTAAAACACTCCGATTCCTTATTCCTGACTACATCAGTTGTACTGTAGATCTTTTCGGAGCCACAACAAACTTTGCTTTGAGCTGCTTAATTGTTTTTCATCACCGCTCCATTATTTTCGCAATGAAATGATGAGTCATTTAGTATGTAAAATGTCACGAAAATATATAAAGCACAGTGAGTTCTTAAAACTGCATCTTTTTGCCAATCAGACATCTTTAAACTCTTTCGGTCATGCATGACAAAAATAAATAAGAAACTCAATTTTTTCCAAATTCTGGAACCAGCAAATGTTTGTCGTTTTAGTTTGAAAGGAAAACATCTACTCTTTTTTAGCCTTCTCACGCAGGCAGAACACACAGACTGTTTAAATATAAAAGCAATACATGCTGGAAAAATTTGATGACGTCAGAGGGAAATGTTTTTTTTTTCTTCTCAAATGTAACAAATACTCGTGTTTTTGGATATGGAGACAAGAACTAGAGCCCCTCACACAGATTCTGAGCCAGGTCACGAACTGCTGTTTGCTGCGGGAAGTTCTCTTCACTCCACAACAACGCACACGCACACCAAGTGCTCAAGTATCACTCTGAAGCTGTGAGTACTAATTACTTCAACCTTCCCGGAGGATTTAGAGGTAACCCAGTACAAGTACATTCAGTGTGAAGCCGAAGCAGGCTGTACATAGTTTCAGATGCTAGTTTGTGTTTATTCTGATTGGTGCCAGGTGAGGTCGGTGACCGTCTGCTTCGGCTCATTAACAGACCAACGGTCGACACCGGCAAAGGCTCGCAGCCGTTAACACTACTAAAGTAAACATCGCGCGGGTTTTTGTTTGTTTGTGTGTGGTGGTGGTGTGTGTGTGTGTGTGGGGGGGGGGGGGGTATTTTTTTCACCGTTAACCGGCTCTGACTCACCTTGCTGTCGGGTTTCCATCTCCAGCAGCGGCAGCAGCAACACTATTCCAGGTGAACTTCAAAAAGAAAAAAAACAAAAACAAAACAACAACAACAAAAAAAAACCCAACGAAAACGAGCCCCTAGGAGACTCGGTGCGGTGGCACGCGCCGTCAGGTTACCCGGGTTTCCTTAGCTGTCACGCGCTCGCTCGGTTCCCCGGGCGGAGTCTAGAGCACGAGCCAATAGGATAACGCGGTTATAATTTACTTAAATTTTGTTAAGAGAAACACCCGCCCCCCAACCGAGTCAGTCCTCATTCGGTCCCTGATGGAGAACTATAATCACGGCGCACAATACCACCTCCCACCGGCCATAACTGCACCTCTGCGAGTCCTGGCCCTTCCCTATACTGCGCCCTAGCGGCCGCGCCAAGTAAGTACACTTCATATCGTTCATTAGAAACTTTTTTTCGTCCTCAGTGCTTGAACATCCATCCAACCATTTTCTATGGGGGTCATTGTGGGAGTGTAGATGGGGCACACACACTGGACATTGGGCGGGGGGTACACTCTGGACGGGTCGCCATTAGGGGCGATGAATCTTACTCAAGGATACCTTGACATGGTCACCTGGGGACGGCCGCTCTTCCTCGGAGCCATGCCGCCCCCAGTGCTTGTACGTGTATTATTTAATAGTAATCCCTAGAGACAGAAGCTCAACACTCCACTGACTCTCAGCCTAATGTTTGACATACATTGTGAGCTTAATTTTGCGTTGGTTACATGGCTTTGGTATAATCCTTTTCATGCATTATTAAGAAATGGTCACTCCAGACTAAAAGCACTTTGTGTCCACAGTGAAACTAAGTAAAATACAATATAATCTATCACGGCAATTTTTTTTTTTGGTATAATTATTTAACAGTATTATTAGACAATGCCATCATTTTTATCGTTACACACAACGACGAGTAATCCTACAGCCACTGCTAATAATTACATAATAACCCAACTAGTCACTATCCATGTGGTCTCATTGTTTTATGATGGATGTAATCCCCTGCAGTCTCACTGCTCAACAAATCTAGTTTATGGTGCTTTTATGACCCCTGCTGACATAAAATTGTAGCCACACTTGTGGTTTCTAACGCGGTGACAAATTTACCAGCAGACATGACTAAAAGGACTGTGAATTAAACAAAAGCATCAAATTAATCAGCTGAACACCCACAAGCCTGTCAATTAGAAGGCAGGCTGGTGGTCTGGCAATGCTTGATGAAAGTGGGAAAAAATTAACAGTCAAACAGAGCATTTTAATTTACAATTTAATTTATTCTCCATTGGATTTTTCTTGGATGAAAAACAGTATTAGTGCCTGGTTCAGAGCAATAACAAGGTAACTCATGGTGGCAGCAGGAATAAGTGAACATCAACTTATAGGTGCAACCAGGGAACCTAGGAAATCAAGTCTGAGACACATAAATATGTTTCTGCTCCCCAGCAAGTGGCATTTTTATATCGAGAAACTTCATTATGACGTTTCAATATGACATGAATACCCACAAGCCCAGAGAATTTAGATAATGCATTTTGTCCCCTACATCAACATTCACAACAATATCACAGTGCTTCCACTTTATAACGCATCAGGCGAGATAAACGCGTGCAAACTGCAACAGTATTTTGTACACAGCTGAAACCCTGTAAAACTTCAGTTTTAGCACTTGTTGCTAATAGGAGGCCTGATTGTTCTGCACATTAGCCTGTGGGTAACCTACTCACCTACATCAGGAGACATATTATAATGACACATGACACTCTGCTTGAGCTGTTCTCACACACAATGCTTCAAGTGGAGAGCGATACTCTATAGAAGCTGTAAAGGCACAATTGCATATCAGTATCGCTGGGATTTTAACCAAAAAAAAAAAAAGGTAAAAAGGTTGCCAGGTGTATTAGCCAGCCAAAACACCCGGCAATGAAAAACTCATCGGCTAAAATAGCTCTCAAGTCATTTAGTGAATTAATATAAAGTGACTTTTTGTTGCAGGCAAAGCTTTCCTCAAACCAAAACTTTGTGTTGGCATAAACATGAGTGATCATAGCGCAAAACCTCTCCAAATGTTATCTGAACATTGTTACCTGTGGGCAGACCTCCAAGGTTTACAACCTCCTTTACATTTGTAATAGAAACTAGAAATGAGGAACTGACCAGGACAAACCACAATCCCTCTTTCCCCTCTGCATTTGTCCTGAACAAACCCGTGTTTGCAATGATTGTCTGACCAGATATTAGCTCAGTAAGACCAGATCATCCCTGAGCTCACAACCCGCCTCAGCAGAGTCCGACACACAAAGCCTCAGATGAACATCACAGCGGAGAACTTCTTCAGGGGCCATGCAGGAGGAGGCCCGGGGTTAAATTGGTGTCAGAAGGTAATTTGGGAGCAAGAGCGAGTGTGTGACTTTGATCACGCAGAATAAATCAACCCCAGTGAGGCTGTCCGTGAATAGGGTTGAACAGGAGGGGTGTGAATGTGGGCTCCCAAGTTGGAAAGTCGCGAGATGATATTATAAAGGATTAAAAAAAAAAAGAAGTCTCCCTTACTGTTTCTAAAAATAAAAAAAATACTATAACTGCAATAAAACATAGCATTTTCATTTCAAATCTGGCTGTCTGGACACGCCCTTTGGGGAGTGTGATGATTTTGCCACCTCGAGGGAGAGTGGAGGTTTGCTCTGCTCCATCCATTTTTTTTTTTTTAACCAAACTGATATTTGATGGTTTTCTAGAATATGTTAATCATTAGAAAAAAAACGCAGGACTATTTTGGGGGTGAAATGTCAAGTAAAAGTACAAAAACAAAACAAGTTCATGACATTGAAAAAAATTGCCCAGTGTCCTATCCAAAAACCTACAATTTCAATCAAATTCAAAAATCAGTGTTAGCAGAGGAGAAAAATGCATGTTAACTGTCTTTCAGCTGTTTAAGTTTGGTGCAAAAAATACATATTTAAATTCCCAGTGTTGAGCAACTTTTATTCTCTTTTTCTTTCACGCTGAGATTCATAACAAAGCACACACAGTGTTCGGAACACACAGGTATTTGAATCTCTTTTGGCACAACAGAGATTCATGTTTTTATTTCCTGGACTGAAATATGCTCCAGGCAAACACACCAGGAAGCATTTTGAAACGAGGGTGGTATCCAGTAATTTCTTTGGCACGGCTCATGTAGATGAGGGGCCATGAGTGCAGTGAACCCAGAACAAAAAATAACATCCCTGAGAGTGAATTCAAACCCAGAGTCAGGACCTGCGTGCAACATTTACTGGTTTACTGTACTGTGCAGTTGTTCTCTCTCATCTCCCAGATGCAGAAAATGTTTCAGACAAGCCAAATGAATTGTATTCCACTGCAAAGTGTCAAACATGCATGAACATCAATCCTGCTTCTCCTGAAAATGTTTAAATTCAGCAAAGTCTTGTTGAAGATTCAGTGTTGAACTGTGCTGTAACACACAAGAAGGACTCCGTGTTAGACTTCTAGGTGCACCGGTACAAAAGGTACCGCTAAAGGTAAAAAAGGACATTTGGGCTCATTCCATGAAATACTCTCATGCACAAGTCCGTTCTTACACACTGTGGGATTCTTCGAGTGTAGGACTTTACAAGAGATGCACAAACGGATGTCAGGAGCAAGGAGTTACAAACAGCCATCGGGCTTTGCTTCCTGTCTGTAAGACAAAAACGGAGGTTAAATAAAGTGCACGCAGTGTGTGAGAGCAAATTAGTGCATAAGAAAGTTTCACGAATGAAGCTGAATGTCTTCAGTGTCATTGTGTTTGTTCCAGATGAAGACATTATCCACCCTTTATTCACTGTAGCTTAGTTATCTGATGATATATTTTGATTTCACAAAAATCTGCTGCAGAAACCACACGACCGACAGGACTGTGAGTAGCTCTGTGTTATATTCACACACCAGAGGCTAAAATCACGCATTTCAGATGAGTTTTGTGGTCGAGCTGCAGCCACAGTTGAGCCTCTTCTGTTTTTATCAGCCTCGGTGATGTCAGAGGAGTTACGGAACTGCGGGTAGGATGGAGGAAAAGTCAGAGCAAAGTGAGAGAAAAAGAGAAAGTGGGGGGAATAAAAAGGAAAAGACGAGTAAATAATAAAACACAATGAAGTGAAAGCAGGGAGGAGAGGATAGAGGGATATGTGGAGGACAACAGTCTGCTTAAATGAAGTCATGGAAATCTCCTGTTCATCTGCCAGTACTTCATCAGTGCCATAAATGGCAAAATCCAACCTCTAAAAAAAAAACCCAATGGTGCTGCAAGATTAATCCAATTGCAATCATGATGTCACAAAAACAGGCAAATTATTACCATCAATAGTACTGCACCCAAAAATAACTTATTTGTAAAAGATGTTTTTTTTATTTCTATTTATTTCAACCCGACCGCAATTATTTATTATTTTGATGCACAAATATGTAATTTATGCAATTTTAAATTCTTATGTTTGAGTGGAGAAATGGACATTTCACAATGACCAGTAATTTGTGTGCAACCTCGCTCGCCAAAGCAAGCAAGTCAACTCATATTTGTGGATTATAGTCATAATTTTGGACCAAATTGTGCAGCACTATCAAGCAAACGTGTTTCTTTCACTGCAAAAAAAAAGCCAAAAAAAAAAGAACCCTACCCACTACAAATACTTAACTTCAAAAACCTAAACAAAAAAAACCCTTCATTTAAATGTAGTCAGTGTTGAAGTCATATTTCCCTCTTCTGATGAGATGGTACAGGCCTCCACGTCCATGTCTACATTTGCCACAACACGCTGTAAAATGCAACCACTAAAAAAAAAAGAAGAAAACAATAATATAAAAACAAAGAGGAAGGATTTACTCTCTCGCCTGCCAGGTTCAGCGTTTTGTTTTGGCACAATACAGCCACCGCACAATTTTTTTTTTTTTTGTGATGATGCAGATACTGGCAGGCAGTATGTGGGCATAGAGGAGAGAGAGGTGAGTGTTTGACCTGCCCCTTTTCCAAACAACATTAGAGGAGTGAAAAAACAGAGACACAGAAAGAGGACTTGATGGAGGACAACAGTGGGAGCCAGGTGTCACTATGATGGTGGTGGTGGGGGCTTTAAACCCTCCAGTAAGTAGAGTAGTGGTATCATCCTCCTAAAATTGATATTTTCTGTTGATTCCAATCGCAGTGGAAATTTTCAATATGCTAATGAGGGTTGAGTTCCAAGCAGAAAGATGATACATTCAGTTTCAGGAGTTCGTTGCATCGCATCCAAAATGGCTTGGTTTTCCATCTCAGGCCTTCAAGAAAAAAAAGGACTACTAATGGAAGCTTTTGTAGGAGTTGACAAAGGAAAATGTTTCTGTATATGTGCCCCCCCCCCCCCCCATTTTTACAGTGGTATTTTCCCATTGTTCCCTCATATCTTTTATCCCAAACATTAGCAACCCACTTCTTGTGTTTTGATGGATTTCGTCTGGTCATAGAAAGCTGTGGTTACATGGGTGGCGAGTATGAAAGACGAGTGCAAAACTGCAAATGTGCACTGGTAAAACTTCCTGCTGTGTCTGGGACAAGATTTAAAGCAACACGGCAATTTTTTCTATTTTATAGGAAATATGCTTATTTGACATTGCTCTCCAGAGCCAGTCAGGCAGATGATCACCCTTCTCTTCTCCGTGCATGCACTAGCAACCAGAGACCTTCAGAGCCAACTGCAAGCTAGCTTAGCACCAAGCACGATGTTGGGTTGGAAGCGTTGGAATACCTCAGGCATCTCAGCCCCCTAATGCAGCCACAGAGGGGAGGAGGGTACCTATCTTCTTATCAGGCTCTGGGGGGGGGAGTCCAAAAAAGTTGGTGTGTTTCCTTTGTGGGATCAATTGTATGGTGTCCAGCATCGTATCACCCCGTACAGGACAGCGGTTCCTCCAGAATCCAGAATATCCAGCATTCAGTTTACAGCAGTTGTCCTCCAGAATGCAAACATTCTCCATGTGATGATGTTGAATCATCCAGGTCTCACTTAATCCAGTTGAAATGTCCTCACTAATCGCCTGCCATCATTTTCGGATGTCTGCCCGAGACTTCAGTGACAGCTCAGGCTGGTTGGCTGGTTCTGTCCCTGAGGAGATGAGGGTGATTTTTTCTTGAGGACAGGTTTCAGATCCACCGCCCAGAGCCCTGTGTGTGCTGCTGCTTCTTCCTCCTCTTACACATGTAATAGACTGGGAAAACTACCAAACCTGTGGATGAGGAGACGAGTGACACGAGGAGATGGAGGGAAGAAGGAGGAGGGAAGCAAAAATGCCCATAAGTAATAAATAAATACATAAGACAAAGCATTTCTGTTGATGATCATCTGTGTTCCACTTTACCTCTCAAATTGATGTGCACAAATGCTGCTCTTGACCAGTTCCATTTCTTTTATACATTTCGGACCATCATGATTTTGTAACATTGGTTGTTAAAGTATTTGCAATTTGTTTTGCATTTTTTGTGGTGTTGTGCTCATGATTTGTCCGGCTTTTTCCTGAGTTAATAACTTTTAATGTATATTAGTGTAAGTTACATCTTGTCTCATAATTAAAATTTAAAAAAAAGGTATAAGAAATAAAAAAAAAGTACACAACTTTAAATGACACTGATGATTTGAATAAACTATCCTTTCAATTTATGGGGCGGCATGGCTCAGAGGTAGAGTGGCCATCTAGCAACCGAAGGGTCGCTGGTTCAATCCTCACTTCCTGTGTCCTGGAGCAAGATGCTGAATCCCTAATTGCTCCTGATGGCCCTGTGATGAACTGGTGACCCATCCAGGGTGAACCCCACCTCTCGTGCAATGTCACTGGGCTCCAGCCCCCCACACACCCCATGAGACCCTTAACAGATAAGCGGTTTAGAAAATGGATGGGTGGATATTCGGATATTCTTTTAATTTGCACTAGAAATCAGGATTAAATTGAACCTATGAGGCGGATTTTCACCAAACATGGTGGAGGGGTGGAGCCTGGGCCTCATTAACTTTTGGGGTTACTCTGGGTAACGTGTTTGGCTGAGGTCGCTTCGGCAGAGATATGCACTCCCTGAGTACTTGACTATTCCATCTTATAGCACACTAAAAACAGATTAGATATACTTGGCACAGATAAGACAAATTGAGCTGAAACCAAGGATTTGAGCGGCACAGCAGATTCTATTAGTGATGAAAATAAATATGAATCTGCCATCGTGGCGTGTTAGCCTGCAGCAGATCATCTGTCAGACATACAGATGCGGAAAAAAAAAAAAGATGAGCACTAATTACAGTTCAGCAGAGACATCAGTGGATCACGATGCTGCATGACAACCAGCAATGACAGTTTCTAGCTGCTGCTTGTATACTGCAGGTGGTAAAAATCATTCTCAAACATGTCACGCGGCACACCAGAAACACTGAAACCTACTAATGTAGGAGGCAGGTTTGTGACCGCTGGTGATGACTTTGGCATAAATAGTGAAGATGCTTGGCTGTGTCACTGGACACAATATTTCAGGATAGACAGTTTGCTTCCAGTAGATGCGGGTCAGTGCGTCTTCTATGCGATTGGTGCAGCAATGTCCCCCCCCCCCCCTTTGATTTAAGTTAAGTCAGTTTTATTTGGACTGCGCCAAATCACAACAAAAGTTGTCTCATGACGCTTTACACGTAGAGCAGGTCCAGTACCACACTCCTTCAATGAATTTACACCCAACAATTCTCCATCAGCAAGCGCATCCTGCGACGACAAAAACCTTCCTTTTAACAGGCAGGAACGTCGAGCAGATCCAGGCTCAGTGGGGACGGCCTCCTGCTTTGTCTACTTGCCCGTAACTGCAGGTCGGCCATGTATATTTTGCTTAAAACCGATGGCAAAGAATTATGAGCAACAGTAAAAATGTGTAAAAATATCAGCTTCTCTGCACAGAAGACGCACTGATCAAATCGACCGAGGCTAAGAGACTTACTATGGGCTGCTGCCTCATATGATACTTCAAAAATCCCAACTATCCGTTTTAGTACAAGTGAGTATTATGACGTTACCTATCACCACTGCGATTGCTCCAAGCACCACAACCAGCAAAAGGACCACGGGAGCTATCAGCACCTTAGTGCCTGCCAAGGATGCAAGGAAGAACAATAATAATTCAAGGTGAATAAATGTTGTCAGGCAGGATAAAAGTTCCACGACGTAACATTTTAAATGGGTTGTTATGTTATATTCTGTTTAAATTTGAATGCATCTCTGCAGAAAACTGAAAATGTTTGCCTGTTAAGTGAAAGCTGAGCAGATTTTAGTGGGGGGGGGGAAACTTCAACTCCATCTGCAGGAAAAAAAAAAAAAGTCCCTAATTATGTACTAAATCTGTGCTGCTGACAGTCTGGCATGGGGACAGCGATGTAATGGCTACGTGGTGCTTGTTAAAAGACAAATTAGCTCCCAGTTTAACAGGTGCTGTGCAGCTCTTACTAGCTGTAGATGTCATGGTAAGCAGAGTCAGACAAATCTATTAGGAGTGCCTGGAGGCATGTTAGCGCTCACACTGGATAACTGTGAATGACTAATTCACTGATCTGATAATGCAAAGCCTTCCACAGCATATCTGTATTAATTATGTATCTGTATTCATGTACAACTCAGTAGTTGCCGAAGAGCTTACCGCAGACAGACCCTCTAATTAGCCGCCGCAGATGTGGCTTATCGGGTAGATAGCGATATTTGCAGCCAAACACGCTGAGGTTGGATGTGTGATCCCCGAAAAACCTGAGATGAAGTCAAGTGCACAGAAACAAGTGAAAAAGACAGTCAGAGAGAGCAAATTTTATTTATTCATTTATATAACCCCCCTGCCCGCCATGTTTCCTCCACAATTGCCAATTACTCCTACTGATCCTTGCTCCACTCCCTCTGCTAGTCTGGGGAGGGCTGTAGTATTTGCGGTAGATATGTTTAATTAATTGGTTTGAGTGAATATATTGTGTTAACTGATGCTGCTAGATAATGGCAGCATAGGCAAGGTTAGACATGGCTTTGACAAACAGTAGAAGAAGAAGTGACGCCTGCCAGCAGAGAGGTCCCAAGGAATTACCTTGGGTTGGACAAGTCGTTCTTAAGTACCAGCTACTAGGCTGTGTGATGTTCGGGGATGAAGACAAAGTTTGGTAACATCCATGAAGACGATGGTGGCAGCAGATCAGAGGGACTCTGACTTTCTAATTTCCTCTCTTTACAAAAGGCAAAAACTCCTCCTACAAATTCCATTGTAAAACTGGGGTTTGTTTCCTGAATTTTGCCATTTCCATCTATCTTTTTCAATGCGATATTTCAAATGTGAATCAAAATATTTCAATGGAAACTTGACCAGTGAGGAGTTTCACCAGTGGGACCCAGGCAGTGGAAGGATTCCACCGTTCCCCTAGTTCACCTCCCCAGTGCAGGTGCGCTGACTGACCAGAGGAGGCGCTAGCACAGGGAGCAGGACATGTACCCTTGTCTGGCATCCCTCTCACAGGCATGGCCACTTTTCAGTAGGGATGCCAAACCCAGCCTGAGGCAATGCAGGAAACCCAACCAGCGACCCTTGTATTGAGTACATTAAAAAAAAAGAAAAAAAAGAAAAAGGAAGTTCCTTACCTTAAGTGTCTGTAGCGCTCTCCACAGCGGTAACAGAAATTAGTGTTACACTGCGTACAGGTCATATGGTCACAGCCTTCTGTGCGCTGAATGTGGATCTGTAAAGAAAAGAAAAGAAGAAGAAACCCACATCCACCATTAAAACTACACCTATAAGGACAAGAGACTCTTTGCAAAATGTTCTCTCAAGCATCTGGTTTCAGAATCTATCACAGAATGAAATATGCATGAAGCTAATGGATCTTTGCGATCTGGCTTCTGCAGCAATGAGAAGACTTTTCTATAAACCGCACATTAACTTCAGCTGCTCTCAGACTCTTTTTCCATAAATGCAGCATCAGACCAATTTGTTGGCTTCACAGTCAAACCGTATCCTCTCTTCCTTCCACAAGTTCATAAATACAGATGGGAATGGTTCACTGCTGCAAGCAATCAGGTCCCATACACCGGTAATTAGCTTAATTGATGTCTTCCTTTAGTCATCTGCTGACAGTCAAATTAGATATTACGGAGATGAAATACCAGGGAATAAAGATACAGGGTTGGACATCATCATTACTGCAGTGGGTCCTGCTGCGCTCATCTTGTCCCTGCACTTGTCAACAGGTCTACATCAAGTTTGAAGCCGTCATCGATTTATTCTGCCCTCCTGCACTTAATCCTACGTTGTCTGTCTGAGTTGTTGTTGTCGTTGTTGTGCAGCTGCTCTCACCCTCTACCAGGTCTTACCTTGCATTGTGGACATTTCTGGGCATTTCTTTGTCCGTGTTCTATGACACTGGCCCAGCTTCTTAGCAGCTTGTCTCCTTTTCTGTAGTCCCGGCATTTGAGGCCGTTATGCCAGGGCGCGTGGCATTTAAAGCACCACACAAACTGGCAGTTACTACACTGGATCTACAGACACAGAGGAACAGTGGCTAGAATTGTGTTAATCTGCCAAGGAAGTTGGGGTGTTTGCTTGTCTGTCAGCAGGATTAATCCAACTGACAGTGCCACCTAGTGGTGACCAACTGTAAGCCTGATGTAAGAATTATCATTCCATTTAAATAAAATAACACCGTGTTGTCTTATAGCAAAATAGCATAGAGCAAAAACAATACATGTTAAGTGTGTGTTCTCTAGTGCCTCCTAGTGGACACATTCTGCAGTCCACTCCGACATGCGAAACTAAGGAACAGGCACACACACGGATGCGGGTGTGAGGATCTGCTCATTACTCCCTGCAGCTTTAATTGGTGTCCAAGCATGAAAGTAAAAGGGCCTGAGAGCCGACAGAGGCACACACTCTCCAAGTACTTTCTACTTTCCACGTGTATTTCACGGATATTACTTCTGAGTGCTCATTATCTCCAGTGTCATCTTACCTTGTACTTGTGCTCGGAGCGGTTGGGGTTGTGCTTCTTCAGAGAGGTGAACTGACTGCACTGGGGGCAGGGCTTGGTGCTCGAGTCCAGCTGACTCAGTTCTAAAAAGTAACGATATTTGGCCACGTCTTCGTTGGCTAAATGAGACATCACCAGCGCGTCGTCCAGGGAGCCGCTACACTCTGTGATTGGACAGCTGATGAAGGCCTTGGCCACTCGCACCTGGGAAGCATTGCAGAGAGGTGGTGAAGAGCCTGTAGGAGGTGCTCATTAATGAAGGAAAATCATGTCGAAGTCGGCTAAAAAAATGGTCCTGAAGGCAGATGACATTCTGACTTTGTTCAAGTGGGTGAATAAAATAAAATTTCAGGTTTTCAGTCACATAATGAGAACAGAAACCTCACCGAACGGCATGGAAGGCACGATGATTACGGTGAACTACCAGGGACAATTTTATGCCCCTGATGGGAAATAGTTAATAATTTAGGACACAGGCACTGAAAGTTAGATGAATGGAAGGCTGGAGGATGTTAATGTGCATTAAAACAAAAACATTAGTCCAGAATGAGCGGCCAACAAACAAACAAGTGAACTGGTTCATCGACTCATTAAAACATTCTAAATAATCCTGATTGATTTGAATTAAATTAGATATTAAACACAATTTGATAATGATGGTGTACCTCAAGCCTCTCTTACTGTTCTCTGAAATTTCCTGATAAAGTGGACAAGTTAAGAAACACATTAGCATTCAAAAAAATGATGAATAAATCAAACAGCATTTTCAATGATCCATGACGCAGCAGGAAATAAGATTCCATTTCTGACAATGATGGCGTAGCTTCAGCTTCAGTAGCTGAGACTTTACTCCCGGCAGAACAGACAGAATTGATGCTTTGACTTGTCACGATGTCATTATCAACTAGAAGTGAACTCCCAAGATTCACGGCAAACCGACAAACACACGAGAAACAGTTTTTTTCAGTAGGATGCCCAATAACGTCAGCATGTCAAAGGTATCAACAGATCAGATACTGGTCGGTATCAGACCCCTGAGGGACACCGGCTCTCTCCTGCTCAAGTCTCTCATTTCTGATAGCAGATGACGAGGAAACATGTCAGCAAGTGCATTATTTACGAGTGTTTCCAAATGTTTAGGAGAAGATGTTCACAGTGTTTCACTGGTGAACTTCAGCTGTTGATCAAATTGCTTTAATTGTCAGCCCCCCCCCCCCCCCCCCAGGTTCATTGTTGTTACAAAAAAAAAAAAGAACAAGATGTGATGGTTCCTTTCTTGATCGATATTAAAGTCTTTCACCGAGTCCCATAAGAACCAGCCTTGCACCATGCTATTTTGTTTCCAGAGATGTTAGAACAATACTAGTGTGTGTGTGTGTGTGTGTGTGTGTGTGTGTGAGTGTGTGTAGGTGTGTAGCTGTCATACGGAAGCGAGAGGGACACTAAGCTCAACGATGATCTACCTCCTCTCATTTTCCCATTTTCCTTTTTCTCCAACTCACTCTCCTTTGTTCTTTTTCGCCTCGAAGGGCATTTCTTCTCCTCTATTTTCTTCTCTGCCCTTCACTGTCTCATTTCACACTTTCTTTCAGTCCATCAAAGCCAGCCAGACAGTTGCCCTGACACATGATAAGACACGAGAGCATGTCTGTGTGAGGGTGTGCAATGAAAGCAGGCCAAAAGTTAACAACAAACTCTGAAGCTCAGATGCTGTAACATCCAATACCACTGCAAAGACACACACACACACAAACACACACGCACACGCTTCTGCGCACACACGCAGACTTAGAAAATTGCCAAAAATAATTATGAAAACGTGTACTACAAAGACACAACAGCTGATGTGTTGCCACAACAACGAAAAAAAAATGCTGTGATGACCACAACCAGACTGGTTGGACGGGTTTTGACTGCTGGCACGCTCTGCTGCTCTCAAATACACACAGGCAGGCGCTGCTGTGTGTGCGTCCACTATTTACGTTGTGGGTATATTTACTCTGAATTTTTCACTGTCGTACGATAACACAGGGGCTCCGTATCTGCAGGCAGACACACAAAACTTCAGAGAGGGAAACAAAGTATCCTGCACAGCAGTTGAAAGTACCTTTGGAAGTGAGCAAGTATTGACGGTATTGTACTGATACGAATGATGATAATTACTAGACTGACTTGTGTTTACAATTGTGTTTGTTTGCACAAGAATGTCATCAACATTCTTACGGTTTAGTCAGAGCTCACGCTCAGTTTTACCCTCACGCTCCCATGAATCCAACGCGACGGCTCCATCTGAACCGTCTGTTCACATGAAAAATACACCAAAATGTATTTCAAGGTTTAACAGCAGCCATTTAACTAAAATGGATGCCAGGGTTTCCAGTGCTTCCGTAAAGGAAGTCAGCACTCACACATGGAGATACGTGCGTCACGCCTGAATGAGAACGAATCCCTCTTTGAGAGGAAGGTCTTGCGTTTTTATGACATCGTCACTAGATCTGTGTCATAATGTTCTTAAGAAGACAACAATATCATTTATCGTAATTGTTTCTGGGACAATCTCTTGAGCAGCTACATGTGTTGTGTAAAGCTGAAACAAATACAGAGGCGCAGGATGTCCAACCTTTGTGCTTATTGTTAAACAAATATTGACCGTGCAGGAGGGAAGTGGTAGTTTCCTACAGTATGGAGGCTGGAAATACTACATCTCCTCTGCCTGTCAACTCTACCCAAGTGCCCATGAGCCAGGTGCCAATGATGCAGCAAAAAAAAGGGCCTAAAGTCCGTAAATATTTCCAATTACATGAATGAAAACAAAAAAATCTGATTCCAATGACAGTTCACATGACTCCTGTGTGTGCTTATCAGAGCGTCTGTGTTTGTGTGAGCGTCCCCGACGTGTTATCAAAGCAAGATAATAGCAGATAAAAAGCCAGCACCAGCGGGGAGTCTTGCTGACGGGTAAAATATATCAAAACAGATTATAGCAGATTATTGCTACAGTAGCAAAAGGGACTGTAAGTGAGATAATGACCAGGGGAATGCTGACAAGAGACACTGCTCAGCACAAATCTCCGTCGCAGCGTGGCTGAAATCTAACGGAGATCAACGCTGCATCCTTCTATTATTGATTTCCTGGAATTTTCAGTGTAAATCATCAGTCGCCAGGCTCATTAACTTTCATTAAAATTTAAACACGCAGGGAGAAGAGGGTGACGTGTCTCCAGTCAACTGATTAGACCCGGATGAATTGCAGACGCGGAAGTGTTGTGATTGAGGCACATTCTTAAGTTGCGGTCAAAGAAGGGCATTCTGGGACGTGTAGGAAACTGCATGAGGAGAGGTGAAGTCCAAATACAGCACCGTAACACAGATGGAACATGCCGGATTAGGATTACAGAACACGTGTATTTCACATCAGGAAATCAGAGATTTGCATGAAGCTGATTTTACAATCTCAACTGTAGTTGGACGATGTGCAGCACTAGCATCAAAATCCCTGAAAAAGACAACAAACTCACGTATTTGGGATTAGGTCTATTTTAAAGGACCAACTTTTTGGGGATGTTGCCATCCTCTCCAGAGAAGTAGAGACACAACTTTCCTTTCTGTGTGTGCATCGGGGAGTTGAAACCCACAGAGGACATCTAGCTGCTAGTTGGGTGGGTGGGGAGGTGGTGGCTGTAAACAAGGCACAACATGACAATTTTCATGAGTACGTGCAAACACACCCTCCTGCCGAGCATGCAAGTGCCACCGCTGCCAGTTCCTGTTTACACACAGTCTGAACAGCGTTTTACAGGTTAATTATTTACTGCTTTTGCTCTGCAGGAGGTAAAAACGAAAACCCCAAACCCACCTGGAGACAGTAAATCCCTGATAGCTGATATTTGTCCGGCTGCGCTCTTATTTTTAAGCTGACGTTGCTGAATGAAGTGATGGTGCCTGTATGTGCATCTCAGTTTCTATCTCCAGCTTTGTGTTACACTGGCTATTGTGTTCCCTCATTTATAGCATGCGATTGTTGCGTTGGTGTGTATTTATTGTGGTGACTTAATTCTGTGGCCTGTCTTGGCCCTTTGCTCTCTCTCTCTCTCTTTTCCTGGAAACTGATTTTACGGGCAGTAAAATCTTTTTATGTAAAGGATCTTGATAAGTATAATAATAATAAAAAAAACCCGACAACAAGTCCTTCAGTGGGAAGCACGAGAAAAAAGATGCAATGCGGGATAAACAAACAGCTCACAAAGTAAGTGATTGTGAAAAATATTCCTGAAGGAAACCCATTAAAATTCATAAAAAGAAGTTATCACATGATCTTAGCAGACCTGTGACTTTACGACATGATCAGCAAATGATAAGATCTGGACCTTTTCAACTCTAATATTTATGAAACATCTAAAACACAAGGGTTGAAACTGTTCTAGGTCAGGTGCGAGTGAGGTGAACATGCAGGCTCTACTGCAGGGGCTGCCAGGACTCCCAGCCATGCCCCTGATAGTTACATATCACAAGACAAACATCATCGCACAAAGCTACTCAAGGACACTTCACCCAGCTGCAGACCGACCCAGCCCTGCTTGGTTTGGGGGCAGAATCTCAGCACAACACACTCCCTCCCACCAACCTGCGAGCTGACGTAGATTTTCAGACACTCGTCACACACGGTCTTCCTGCAGCAGGGCAGGGGTACGATTGTTTTCTCTTCCAGGCACACCCGGCACGGCTGTATCTCTGTCTCACCGCCGGCCTGCTCCAGGGACAGCCGGTGGGACACATCCCAG
Source organism: Aulostomus chinensis (assembly GCF_037954235.1). Lineage (NCBI taxonomy): Eukaryota > Metazoa > Chordata > Actinopteri > Syngnathiformes > Aulostomidae > Aulostomus > Aulostomus chinensis. The sequence continues at coordinate 18,439,912 of NC_141339.1, forward strand.
AATGGATCCACCAGGTCGTCCAAGGTGTAGAGTACCGGCTCGGGACTCGAACCTGCATCTTCTCGTCCCTCAGGTGTGACGGCTTCACCGTCTGTGATATCAATCCGGTGGCTGTCGTTGGCGATGCAGTAAACAGTGCAGTACACGTGTTCTTTGACACTGAGGGGCTCTTCTAAACTTACGGCATGGCTGTCACCGTCACATTTGCTCGAACAACTGCTTGTAACAGTCACAATTCCGACTCCGCTCACATCAGAAGTCGTCAAATCCTTCAAGGTTGGCTCGTTTTCGACCCCCGCTCCGCCCGTTTCTCGCGCTGACTTTTTAGAGTCGCCACAGTCACTTCCATGAGCACTCGTAACGTCGTTGTTACCGGGTTTTTCGCTATGTCCATACTCGACACCGCGCTGCATCCGACTGCTAGTACTTAAACGAAGAGAGGGAGATTTAGAAACCCCGAAATTCCTCCGTAAAATCTCGACAGCGCTCGCCCTCCTCCGCTCTCCTCCGTTGCAGTTGTTGTTGTTGTTCCCCTCCGCATCCCTCTCCTCCCCGCCGCTCCTCTCTGAATCCTTGTATCCGTCCAGCGATAACCGGGAGCTTGTTCTGGTGACACGGCGATTAAGATCTCTGACCGACCGCTCAACTTTGCTATCGCTGAGGGAAGTTTCTACGGGCAGGTTGCGGGACAATTTCACCCTCCCCTCCTCGAAAGTGCTGATGAAACTCGGCATTTTACACGCGTCAGCTATTGGTTCGTCATCTTCCATCACCGATGTTGCTCTCCCCATTTAGTGTGCGGTTAAGCCCGGACCCGCTGCCTCTCTCTCTTGTCCAGCCACCAAAACAAAGCAGGCAGCCCGGTACTTCTGGGTGTTGTTGTCGGCAGGGACTACAGGCTGGGTTAAAGAAGTTGACGTAGCCTCCGAGCTGGTAAAGTGAAACCAATGCTGGTTCTCTGCCGACCAACAGGGGGCACTGATTGACAAAGGTGTGACTGCACCGAAATCAGTAAGAAAACGACCCTTCTTAAAAAAAAAAAAAAATATTGTAAAAACTGTGCTGGAAGAAGTGGCGTACAGGTAGATTATTCAAGATTATGTTTATGCTAATCTCCAATACCATAAAATATCATCTCAATGGGGGGTGGCACGGTGGTGCAGTGGTTAGCACACGCAGCAAGAAGATTCCGCGTTTGAGCCCCGGCTCCAGCACGGGATCTTTCTGTGTGAGTCTCCATGTTCTCCCTGTTCCTGCGTGGGTTCTCTCTGGTACTCCAGCTTCCTCCACAGTCCAAAGACATCAAGAGAGGACGAGGCTGATTGATACTCTAAATTGACCGTAGGTGTGACTGTGAGTGTGAATGGTTGTCTGTCTCTATGTGTTGGCCCTCTGATGGACTGGTGACCTGTCCAGGGAGAACCCCTTTCATGGGATCACAGTCACTTTAGAAGTATTATAAAAATATTAACATAATACAAACAAACATAAGCGTGTTTTTCCTCGTCCAAAGTACAACCGCAAATACGCGTTTCCTCAAAATCGGTCTGTTTTGCATCCTCCTACTGACAGACACACCGACATCGTGAAAATGTCATTGACAGAGGTGATAAATTAAAAACTATGCCGTGCCATTTTTATTATCATTGTTATTATCCTGACTGACCATGTTGTAGGTGGATGCTCCAAGGCTACACAATATGAAAGGGTCCGGACTTTAAACTGAATTCTGTTCTCATCGTCATCAAAGCCTCCTTTAACCACATCATTCACTTGAACACTTGAACACAGAGGGATGAAACTAATTTACACAGACACATTTTTTAGTTCAGTGCTGTTGGCAAAACTTCCAAATAATCCTATCTGGGTCGCTTGTAAAATGGGTTGTTAGCTCTGTTACAATTTCTCATTAATGGCGTTGAGCCACACAGTAATTAGTTTGCTTGTCCTGTCTGTGCCTAATTGGTTTTAGCGGAAAATGCCAACAATATTAGAAGCCGTTACAAGTGGGAGTTTACACCTATTGCAGAGAGCCCAGGAAGCCTCTCCACACAAAACAGGTCAAAAGGGAGAACGCTGCGCAGGCAATGAATAAGTGATTAAACTACCTTGAGCATTTACTCCTTCTAAAACTAATGCATCTATAAAGAGCCATTTTCTAACTCACTGAAGAAGTCCTAATGGGTGAGACGGCTCATGTTTTACTTTAAAAGCATTACTCTCAAGGATTTAAACACTTTGGGCGGTAGGTGAGGCTGTAAGAATACAACCTGCCCTCTTACAGATTACCATGTTTCCTTCCAGCGACCCCCTTGTTCTCCCTCGTACTCTTATTACTGGTTACTGAAGTGAAAGGAAAGGGTTTTTTTAGTCGTGCCTTCAGGTGTCTCCTAAGGTCAAATTTCCTTGTGGAACAGGTTTATCTTCATGTAGTCGTTTTATCAAGTAGATTTTCTGAATAAATTAAATATTGGAAGATCTGGCTGTACAAGAACAACACCTCGAGATTAGTATGTTACCAGAATAACTGAATTTTAACAGATTTATGTTGGTAGTTTGAGATCATGACCACAAAGATTTGAAAGAAAAAAAAAACCCACAATACAGACTTTCTGGCTCAACTGTCAACTTTATTCCCAACCGTGTAGTTTATATACAGTCAGTCACCTGTGGGAAAACAATCCTCAAGAGAGGAGTTAAACCAATAAACATGGCTCCAGTCAGTGGTGAACATAAACAAATCAATCCAGAGTTTAAGAGGAGACTTTAGTTCGGAATGACAGGTAATAACTTTAGATACGATCGATTGCGATGTCATTCGTTTATATTTCTGCTCTGATGTACTAACAATGTGAAAAGTGACTTGATGGATTCTAATTATGCATCTGTGACTTTATCTGCAGGGAAAACGTTGATATCAAATTTAAATTGTTAACGAGATGCCACATGATTGGTTGATTTATGATGGGCAGCTGAGCCCTGGGGTACCTCAGGGTTCTGTCCTGGGTCCTCTACTTTTAGCACTTTTACAGCTTTTTTCTGGAATTCCCACAGATAAATGTAATTGCACAAGCACCACCCGCGTGACTGAAAGAACGTGAAAATTCAGCCAGCTTCTTAAAAGAGCGAAGGATCCAACAGAAGATTAACATCTGCTAAACAGTTAACCACTGTTGCAGTCTTGAAGTTTATTAGCTAAGTTTTTCAGTGTCAAACTTTTAACAATATGTTGTTGTTGTTGTTTTTTGCCTTTTCAGTCACAAATATTAAGTTTATGGACATTTACTTAATGTTTCAGGAGCTTTAATTTGTTGAACTGTCTCTGCATATGCTGCAGCTTTTTTTTTTTTCAACGAATGCAAATTTTCTTCCTGAAAAGTCAAAAGCAAACACATGCCCCCCCCCCCCATATTACTCATATATTTCCGTACCATATTAGTAACTAATGCCATACTATGCCACAAATATCAGAATACAGCTGTTGCAGTTCAGGAGATAATCTAGTATATCTTCACAAAGGCTTGACTGAATCTTTAGTGACCCTATTTAGCTTGTGTTGCAAATATCCTCACAACCGCATCCTGAAATCTAAAGACAAAAGCTCTATTGAAACTTTCAAAGTCTCAGTGTGAGCAACAGACTTTTTTTTTTTTGCATGATGTAATTTTGTCACTCTTATTTTTGTGGGGCAGTTACAAATTTTAAGGAGATTTTTCTTCACTTCTTTTGATTTTGGTGCAAATTGAAGCTTTTCAGATTCTGGGTTTTTGTTCAGTTCACCATGACACAGAAAGCAATGCACTGCAGTACAAAGTCTCTCTCTCTCTCTCTCTCTCTCTCTCTCTCTCACACACACACACCAAATCCATTCTGATTTTTTTAAGTGTGCCCCAGACTAGCACCATTTAGATAGATTTTGGTTCCACAGTGACATGTTATGTTCATTTGATCTCTTGAAGACAGGTGACAGATCAATTCACTTTCAATTCAAATAGTGTCCATGGATATGCGTCAACCTTTCACAGCATTAGCGCCAGAATTTGGCAAAAAGACACTTTGTCTACAATCACTTTGTTTATTGAAAAGCAATGTGAGGGTTGGTTCACAACAGAAATCAATATTGTCAAGTCGATTAACTTCTGAAGTGAAAGTGAATTTCCAGCCCTGACAGAATGCTTACTGAAAGAATTACAGACTATAGTGCAACTAATCCCCCCCCCCGACATTGCTCTCACATTTCAAATACACAATTAGAAGAAGTAAAACATAGTAGTCCCACTTGTACACAACATCATACATATTAGTCAACTAGAAAAAACAGTAAACACGGCCACATGTGATTAAAAAACGTCTAGAAGTTCAAAGTTACATTTCAGTTTTACATTTGTAGTAGCTATTTTTCTCCTTTTACTCAGCGGACATTTCAGACTGTATTTATAGAAAAAATCACAAAGTTCACATTTAGGACTCTTTGAGGAGGAGCATTCGACAAACCAAACGGTTCCCTTTAAGTAGCTAGTTAGTCACACGCAGCATGAGATTAAATACGCAACAGTTTGGAAACACCCCCATGCAAACACACAAAATGTTGTTTCTGTCCTCCAGAGTCACACACAGATGTCCTGCTGGAGATAAGTAGCAGAGGTGGACTTTGAGATCAGTTTTTCCAGGAGTCTGTTTGTCCATTCTTATGTCAAGAGAAGCTAGCATAGCCCCCCCCCCCCCCCTTCCCCAAAGGGGTGTCCAGAGAAGGCCTCAAACCTTTGGTCCAGGGATTGCAAAAAAAAAAAAAAAAAAAAAAAAGATACTTAAATCCATTTCTAGAGGGAGTCAGTTGATTTTTTTCGGAATAATAATAATAAAAAAAAAGAACTCGCCATCTGTCTCTGCAAGCAATAGGGACTTGAGAGAGAATCAGTATCTGCTTTGCCAGCCTGGAATGCAAATGTGAAATTTATGATTTATGATAACTTTTACCTCTTTTCTTAACAGAAGAACCCCAAAGAAGAAACTCTGAGATGTGTTATTTTTGGTCCCAGTCTGTCCCCTTTTTTGAAATTGGGTTCTGCAGATATCCAGATGGTGAAGTTGTTGGCACTTTGACGTTAAAATCAAGTGATGGGATGGTGAAAGTCTCTGGCGTCTCTCTTTGTTAGGAAGGGTGAGCTTACACAGAGTCGTGGAAGTTTTGGCAAAAAAAAAAACATAGACTTAAAAGAAAGAAATTATTCTTTAAGAAAAAAAAAATTCTTTGAGGCTTCTTCGTCACCACATGATGGTGGCAGACATTTTCGGATGATGTCATTCTCTTGTATGAACAGCAATCAGCATTTCTGCCCCCAATTTATACGGCTCAAAAATCCATCAAGCGAGATTCAGGTCACTCTGACTGTGATTGTCGTTTCTGTGTGTCGTCTCTTGAAGGTTGGAAGGCTGCTGACAAAGCTGATTGGGCACTTGTTAATCTTGACTTCCAGCATTTTATTTCTAATTCAGAAATGAAGAATGTGGCAACTCTGATGTCTAAAAGAGGGCTGGAGGTGGATGGGTATGCCAATCACTGCCTGACCTTAAAGGAACTCGTCAGTCCTCAGGGAAATACCCCTGTTTGATTCTCAGAGTCGGACAAGAAAATAGATTTCTCACTCACAGGGACCAGCTGGTTAGCTTAGCGCAATGAATAGTAGTGGATGGGAAGTGCTAGCATACTTACTGTATGTCACAGTCATCAAATAGCTGTCGTCCTCTCTTACAAGGTTTCCGCTATGATGAGTTGCTCTCCTAGTTGTCAACAAACGTTTGGTTTCAATGTAGTTGCGACTATTTATCTGATTCTAAATTAGTGTCTCATGATTGTATATTAGTATTTCCTAACAAATGTTCTGCACAAATTTTGTTATATTAATCCAGAAGATTGGATTTGATGACTTTGGATGGAGGTGTGTTAACATTTCCCATCTGCTAACGTACTGTATATTACGCAAATCGAACAAGTGTCTTCTTCTTATTTGGCTCGGGGGGGGGGGGGGGGGTGAAATTCCCCAAAAAGTTGATCCTCTATAAGGGAAGGAGGAGTTGTTTCTGCCTTGGTTATTTTCCTGCTTGTCTGTCTCAGATGGAAGACAGCAAATTGAGACAGAAAGAGGCCAAAGAAGCACATCTGGAACAACAGTCCCCATCAGTATTTAATATGGCGGCGAACATCCTGCGGCCTTTGGGATGCTGAAGCAGTTTGCTGTCTCCTGTAAGTCTACCAGTCTGTCCATAAAGTCTTCAGTCTTTCTGTCCAACTGACAGAAGATCTGTTGTAAACATATTAAGATTCACATTAGTAATGGTTATGTTGTATCTGTGTGTGTTTGTGTGCATGCGTATTAACATATGCATCGTTAATGTGTGTGTGAGTGTGTGCGTGTGTGCGCGTGGGTATGTGGATGTGTTTGTATCCTGTACACATGCATGTGTGAGAGGATCGTAAGCAAATCTACACACCACACTATCATGTAAGACTTGATGTTTACGTTGCGTGTAGCATGTTTGAGTGCAGCCCATCTAGCTTCCATCTGTGAGGCAGAAACTGACCCGTCACGTCTGACATTCCTTGCTTGGGTAGTTTTGTTGTCTTGGTTGGAAGAACAGTGTCGGATCTGTCCAGAACAAAGAGCTAAACGTTCCAGAGACGGTTCAACAGGGATGTGTGTCCCTGGGGTTTCTCAACTCTTTGGTCAGACATAGATATCCCTTCGAGACAGCCATCGGTTTCTGCAGAGACGGAACGGTTCTCTAAAATCCAAGAACGCTCCATGAAGGAACACACAGTATAACTAACCGCCTCTTTGCATCCCTTTGATATCCTGCGCAGTAGCAATGCAGATACAGCACACGAGGACGTGACTCCCATCACTGGAGCTGCATGGATTGCTGATGCAAGTTTGTTGTAGTTACCATTGTCAACCACATGAGGCCAGTGTTTCATCAGGGACAGAGATAACCATTTAAAAAAAAAAAAAAAAAAAAAAACACCAGACAGGCAGAGCATCTGACCAAGCACTGGGGGGTAGTGGGTGGGGTGGGGGTGGCGGGGTAAATAAGAGCTGTCCTGTCTGCTGTGTCTGTGTCTCGGTTGTTGTTTAAAAGACATTTGGAGTAGTAAAAGCAGGATGTTAAGCAGTGGTGATTTGTAAGGCAGCGCTCCCAAAGTAGCTCCTGGGTTTTATTTTGACCTGTAGAGAGAGAGAAGAGGGATTATAAAAGAGCGAGTGAATCCATTTAATGGTGTACGTAGAGAGCCGTATTTTAACCCCTTCAGCATTTCCTCTGTAAGTCACGTTGACTGACATGAACACACCAAAACCCTTTGAGAAACGGGTTCATTTGAGAGTTTCTGATGAAATACATCATGCTCGATCAAAGGAATTCAGCGTGGCACATTAGCCGAACAACTTCATGTTGCTTGATGAGAACATCACCAGCACTTGTTCTGTGTGCTTTATACAAGATGAAACACTCAAGAGACGGCTGAAACCCTCACGGGATTGTACACCCGAATGTAAGACATGAAATGATAAGAACGCACAGCAAGAAATGATGTTTGGTTTTTGACCACCACCACCACCACCAACAACAACAACAGTGATTTGAGGCGTAGACTCTCAATCTTTTCTTTTAAATGGGCTGTGTGGAATATTCTTTACCTCCTAAAGGAGTTTAATTGGACGAGAAGTCTATAGATCTAAACTACGGAGCACCCGACAGGACATGGCAAGGAAAACAAATCCCTGATTGAAGAGAAAAAAAAACCCAAAAAACAACCATACTTTTTAAGATCCTGCAAAGGTGAGATTATATAAAAAATATATCTTGCATTAATTTTTGGGAGGGAGACAGGGAGAGGCAACCTGCCCCCCCCCCCAAACAAACAAAACAAAAAACAACACAAAGAAGTGTACATTTGTTCCCACCAAGCTTTTATATGTTTACTGTGAAAATAAAAAAAAATTCAATGGTTGAAAAATATTAACTTTTTGGGGATCCGACAAAACTTTTCCTACGAAATAAGAAATCGATTGTTAAAAAAAATTAAATGTAATTTTTTTAAGGACCTTGAAGAAAGTTTTGGAGGACGTGGACAACAAAATGGAAAAAAGGCACACAAAAAAAAAAACCTGTACACTTGTGAAATCCAAAAATCTCATGCCGTGCAGTGCATTAAAAAAACAAAACAAAACAAAAAATTGGGGTGAAAAAATAGGTACTTTTGCAAGAGCTTGCAAAAGTATCCAGCATGTTGAACACAATTTTTTCATAACTGGACTGAGAATAATCAGCCTTGTCTTCTGAGTTCTGGAGAAAATAAAAAATCGTATTCATCTTCTCAATGACATTTACAACAATAAACTCGACATAAAATATGTTGTGAACTGCTTGAACAGAGTTTACGAAGTTTAATTACAACAGAAAAAAATGTTAACTTGATGTGTCAGTTCAGTGTTATGGTTTGCAGTATTATATTTGAATTATTACCATTTCATTTGTATGTGTTATGACACTTTTGAATTATTTAACTCTCAAGCCTTCATTACAATGCAGATGGAGTAACAAACACACCAGAGGTCAACAGTAAGTTCAGCTCTAAGTTTTTTTTCTTCTTTGCAAAGAAGAGCATATTTGTAAGCAAAAAAAAAAATTCTGGAGGCGGATAAAGTTGCGTGTGTGTGTGTATGTGTGTGTGTGTGTGTGTGTGTGTGTGTATGAGTGGTTGTTGGTGAAAGATTTCCTTTGGGACACAGCTGATGCGGTATTACTGGTCCCTCTGGCCAGAACCAATAAACACCAAAGTGAAGGGACAACAGCTGGGGAACAATGATAGCATATTGATGGCTCTCAAAGTGTATGTGCATAAATATGTGTCTATTACTGTGTGTGTACAAGCAGAAGCTGTCCATCAGCACATTTGCTGAGTGTGTGCATGTGTGTGTTTCTCTTGTATCCACTGAGTTTGTGTGATACTTTAAGTGCAAGTGTGTGTGAAGATATATTTGTATTCCTGCTCCAGCTGTTGTGTGTTTGTGTTTGCAGCCATTATCTCGGGGGTCGATGATTTATGATCTGTGTTATGGCTTCCACAAGGGACAAATAAAACTACAGAATGGCCCTTTATTGCCTTGCTTCTTTGTTTAGTCCTACGGTTCATCTATCACTCTCTGTTTCTCTCCTCCCTCTCCTCCCCCTCTCTACCTGCCAACCCTTCGCCCTTCCTCTCAGTTTCTCCATCTCCCTCTCTCTCTCTCTCTGGCTTTTAATTTGCTTTTTTTCCTAATAAAAATGTATTGATAAGCTGTCTGTGTCACATCAGTTGAATCACCAGTAGTTTGTCTTGTTGTTTGTTACATTGACGAAGCTCTCGCTGTAAAGTGAGACAGTGAGATTGATGCTGGCCTGTCCAAACCTGGACCCAGACACATTTTGTGTTGGTTCTTTAGCCTCAAAATAAACTGGAATCCATAATCACTGCAACTCTAGTCTGCAAAGAAACAAGCAAAGGAATTATCATTGATAAGGTTTAATCAGGGTTTACAGCAGTTAGACAGCTAATGAAGGCAACAGATGTTCAGTTGTTTATGTGCCTGAATCAGGACAGAAACTTTGGGACATTTGCTATCATCTGTGTCGCTAACAAAACTGTACAATTTAGCAAGATGCTGAGACATTTGCAGGCAACTTTCTCGTGATAAAACCGCAAGCTTTTTAGCAAGATGCACGGACTTTTCCAGCAGTTTTTCTAGCAACAAAACCGTGAGCTTTTGCCAAGGCGGTGCGACGTGTTTTATTTTGGGCACAGAAACCAGGAGTTTTAGCGAGACATCTGGATATTTGAAGCAGTCGTTCTGCCGATGAAACGGGGTGGTTTTTTTTTAGCGAGGCTAGACATTGTTTGGCTGTCTTTCTGGTGACAAAGGCATCACTTTTAGTGAGGCACTGATACATCGGAAGCGTTTTTTGGGGGGGGGGGGGGGTGACAAAAGCATGAGCTTTTAACAAGATGGTGGGATATTTGTAGCAATCTTTCCGGCGGCAAAACTGAGGCTCTAGTCAGACCCCGGGACATTTGCAGCAATCTTTAGGGTGACAAAAAAGGTTATTTTCAGAGTGATGTTATGCTATTTGCTGATTTTTTTTGGGGGGGGAAGGGGGTGAAAAAAAACCTGTGAGTTTTTTAACAAGATGTCAAGTTAGGTTTTTATTCCTTTTATACTTCTCATTTCATGTATTTTTTTTCCCAGTTTTTCCCTGATCATTCTTTGACTTAAACCAAGTTGCTTTTTGCCCCTAAACCTGGTCAGACGCGGACCACAGCGCGGTCTCATCACTGCTTTTTGCACCGAGAACAGAAGGAATTTCCAGCATTCAGCTTGCGCTTCTCACGCGCAAAAATACACACAAATATGCACATTTCTTTGTTTGTTTATAATATCATTGCAGAGGTTTGATGTATTCCTTTACCCCCTTTATCTGCCACACACGTGTGAGTGTGTGTGTGTGTGTGTGGGGGGGGGGGGGGGGGGGTGAAAACAGCAATAACTGATGAGACCTTGACGAGCCAAGCGAGTGACAAGCTCAATGCAGATCTCAAGAAGATATCAAAGAGAAGAAGCTGCTGATGATGGCGTTGGCTTGCAGGGGGTTTAGATCTGTCACCCCCCCGCCCCAGATCTGAAGCATATGTCCTTGCTGTTAAGATCCAACACAGGGGAGGACTACAAACAGAGGTTGTTGGGTTTTTTTTAGCCTAGTGAGTGTCATTTCACGCTGTTCTGGGCGTGCGACTAAACCATGGAGATATACTTACATGTACATGGGCTGTAGTTGAAGGTGGGAGGTCTTCTGAGGCCCCTGGTAACCGTAGGAGTCAAAGCCTCCTATAAAGTCAACTGAAGAAGAACAGACAGCGTCAATTACAGGAAACACGTGTCATTATCAACCTCCTCCAACACATGATTCATTCCACGAGGCCTCAACACCTCCAGAAATCTCACCAGCACTTTTTGTACCATCATCATGCTAATAAGGGTTGCGGGTATAAAACTGCTTTTAACGGCATGAAAAATCATGCGATGCAAATCAAATTCTATTTCAGGAGCAAGCCTATATATTTATGCCTTGAGAATACTCTTAACTCCTAAATTATCCAGGATAGATCCGCAGACTCTGGAGCCGAGGAGCTGCCAGCAGGTGGTTGCCGAGGCAGAGAGCCTGGATTTTTGAAGAGAGGAAACCATGATATTTTTTTACTTTGATGTTGTAGAGCTCATAAAAGGGTACTTCCTTGCCTTGATCAGCGGCATACTTTATTTATTCAGAGAGATTTCATAACATCAAGTACAATGTGGAATGCGGCTGTCCCTGCAGAGATGAAAGTAGCTGTTAAGTATACCTTAAACCCCAAATAAGCAGGGACATAAGTCCGAATATCAAGCAGCAGTAAACAACAAACACCATCAAAACCAAACCCAGATAGTTCAGAATTCACATCATTGCTTCTTATAATGAGAATTGTGAGGACTTCTCCTTTTTTTCAGTGATTCTGTTAATCTAAAACAATGAATCTCATTACTATCAGAAGAGAAATGATGCCACCTCAATCCCAATCGACTTCATCTCAATTTAAGATCAAGTAAAAAACAAGAAATTCACCACCCTGTCAGCCTTTTCTCCTGGAGAATCGGTCACAAAAATACTAAAATTTTTTGCTATTTTATGTGTCTAACACCAACTGTTTTACTCTTCTATTTCGTGACAAGATGAAGTGAAATATAATTTTCTTCTTCCTTTTTCACTTTCTTGATCATTGTCCCTTATTGCTTCAGTATGAGTGTGTGTGTCAACTTTTTGTACGTACTCATAAAAATTCTTGGAGTGTTAATTTTGGGAATTGTACTCCTTTTTTTTGCCTTCCCCTGGATCCCATTTTTGTACGCATCAACTGTTTTTTTTCAATCCTAAAGTGCAAAATAAGATAAAATTATTAATAAAATATTAAATATTAATTAAATTAAATTAAAATTAATAAATATATAAAATTATTCATAAGATAAAATCTAAAATGTAGGGATGTACCTGCAAGGATAACTTACTCTGAACCTTATAAGTATAGAGACTAGAACCGTTCCGCGGTCCACTGAGGTCATCTGTCCTCATGATGCTTCCTTCTATTCAAACCATCAAATTCAGAAAGTGAGTCATCACATATTAGCTGGGAGTTTTATCTCGTCTCTCATAATCCTCTCAATGTATTCAAGGGAAATCTTCATTACACCACGCAACAGGACACCCGTTGATCTTGTTCATCTATCAGCAGTTTTCCTGTAATATCATTCCTGCTAACCCTCCGGAAGCCTCGGAGTTCCACCTGGCACACTACGCGAAATCTTTAGTTTACACCCCCCCCCCCCCCATGTGACTCAAAACTGATACAGATTAAAGCAGATTATAGACGATAAAACTAGAGTAGCTAGTTTCATTCCTTTCTGCTTTCAGTTGTGATTTTTTAAAATTTATAACTATCAAGGCTCAAATTTACTACCTGATGGCTGTTGGTCTTCACACCTGGACGTCTGGATCAAGGCTTATCTTTTGTTGCATTGTTCGAAGTAAGTTTGTTTGGTTTCATCCATTTTGCAAGCAAACTAATGAACTTCATGTACTGATAGTCTATCCCACCTACACTTGGTACTGATATTGGTTCTTTGAGGGTGGGGGGCTAGAGTCTATCCCAGCTGCCATCGGGCAAGAGGCGGGGTTCACCCTGGATGGGTCGCCAGTCCATTGCAGGACCATCAGGAGTAGTTAGGGGTTCAGTATCTTACTCAAGGATACTTGGACATGGTCACCAGAGGGGGTGAGGATCGAACCAGAGACCCTTTGGCTGCTAGACGGCCACCCTACCTCGGAGCCATGCCGCCCCTGTCTTTGTTCTTTGTGTGGTAAATTATTTTACTCAAATTCCCACAATTAAATTTTTTTTATTTTATCAGCATTTCACTCATTTCTACATGAACTTTCCTTTTCTTTGTCACTTTCATGTGTGCAGCATGAGGGAGCTCAGCGCTGTTTGATGTGTCATGCTTGGGGGCACTTTGCACTTAGGCCCTGGAAAAGTGCTGTATGAATAAAATAATGTTCATAATAATTATTATGTCTGTTCAGTCAGACAGAAAGAGCCATTGCTTGGGCTCCCCTTAAGCTTCTATGTAGTTTTTTTTATTTATTTTTTTTATGTGGATGCTTTAGTGGAAGAATGGCTGAGGTTTCCCTGCTGATTCATGCTGCAGTCAAACAGTCTCAGCAGAGATTCTGCCACGCTCGACCCTCGGAACACATGAGGATATGGAGCTCATAACCTTGTCAGTGTGCTGCCTATCACACTATGCTTGCCCAATTTAAAAATTCTAATGTTATTCATAAGGCTCCACTTTGTTATCTAGGGGTGTTTATCTGTGTGTTCATGTCGCATGTTTGATAAGAATCTGTGTGACACATTCGAGTAGCAGCGAGACAGATAAGGCTGACTTTGACAATTAATCTCCTGCGCACGGACACACCCTTGCACCTGCGCGCACGCACGCACGCGCGCACACACACACACACACACACGCATGCACAGAATAATTATCTGAGTAATTAGCCTTCTCAGCAACTCAAAATCTTCATTGGTCCTCGGTGAGTATTAGCTTCATCACCCAAGGCACATTTCCAGACAAAGCTCGCTGATTATTGTTTAGTCTCCAGGACTGAATTATGGTGCAGTGAAATTTCCACTGCCAACATTCAGGACTCAGCAACATGAAGATTACAATGAATCTCTCAAATTATTCAGAAGGAAATGATCTTTTTTCCTTTTTGTTACATGAAAATGATGTGCATGGCATGTTGCCGCCATGATTAAAATTTAATAGTGGCCTGAAACCTCAATTTAAATTCTGATTTATACCTGATAACATTTGTTCACTGAGAAGAATGTGAGAAAATGGCCGATGTGGATTACTGCATCCCTGCTCATCTCTGAGTGCTTCGCATGCTGTTGTGTCCCCCCCCCACCCCCAAAATTACATTTCATGTAGAATTATTTATCGACATGTTAAGGGTATATTTGCAGAAACATTAAATCCTTTTTTTTCGGTGAGTACATTCCAGAGAATATCAATGAAACTGGTCGGCTTTATTTTGTTTGTCTTTTTTCTTTTTTTTTTTTGCATATTGTCTCGTAAGAGACTGCTGACCTGTCTGTCCCCTACAGTACATCCCAGTGAAATCATGCTCAGTTAGCCAGCCTCTGTGACTTTCAACAACATAATTGGATTTTTAAACTAAAAACAGAAAAATTCAAGGGGCTGGGTACCAGGGAGACACATAATATAATCCAGTTTGACTGACAGATCCATTAGTTTGAAGTCTTATCAAGAAAGACCGAAGCACTGTAAAGGGGTAATGAAAAGGGTTTTACAACTAAGAAAAGTTCTCATGGTGGAAATTATTTTCAGCTTAGATGTAACAGGAGACGTGTGGCGTTAAAAAGAACAGGTTTTTTTTTTTTAACTTTTAATTCTGGTAAAAGGTGAAGACTACTGGGAGAGGTTTATCTTGTGGTGATGAGCTTCATGATCATTTTATGAACTCATCTGGTGAAGGACTGAATGCATGCGGCTTTTGTTTCTATCAAACTACGATGCACTGTAGCTTTAAATTTGACCAGAAAAACCATCAGGAGCAATTAAGGGTTCAGCACCTTGCTCAAGGATACTTTGACATGGTCATCCGGGGAAATGAAGATCGAACCAGCAACCCTGTGGTTACTAGACGGCCATGCTACCTCTGAGGCATGCCGCCCCTCATGATACTCTAAAATACAAGAAAAAATTACTATATCTTGTAATGGTAAGATAATTGAAATATCATAATGTTATGAAATTAGTTTTTGGTTATACTTCATACAAAAGTTTCTTGTAAAGACTGTTCATTAATAAGTAATTAGGCCGCTGTAAGCATAATAAAGGGTTAATGAATGTTGATAAGGGATTATTCAAGCTTTATTACCCTTAATAAGACATCGTTCTCCCATTAGACCTGAGTGCTGTGGAAAAAGGCTTAGTTGACTGCTAATAGAAAGCTATAATCTTAATAAAGTATCCAAAAGCTATGCTTAAATATATAAGCATGTTGGAGCAATTTTTACCTTTCAATTAATCTTTATTACCCACACGCCTTCAAATAAAGTGTTACCTGGTCATAGTTTAAAAAACAACAACACTCACAATCACTGAGAAATACTTGTAAACTTAGTTGGTAAAGGCTTGTATTCTAAATTTTTTTCTGGGGTTTTTGTGTGCGCCAGTAAAGATAAGCATTATTTAGCAACACACGCAGGAATGTGCTCCACAGAGTCCTGGGGGCCACAATATAACAGCAAAGGCCAAATAATAACTGTTTGAACTGAATTATTTAAGTGTCATTTCAGGTTTCCTGTCATTGGCAAACTTACTAAAATGTAGTGTTACAAACTTTTCCCATCTCATTATAATTAAACTCCATAAAACTTGTATAAATGCAGTGTTACATCACACTGAACTGCTCTGTAACTTTATTAAATTGGATGATTTAATATTTCACGGTGACCCGCACTGAATACAAAGATAATTTTACAACATGAAAAAGCCTAGAGGCAAGTCTGGTTTGCTGGTTAAAATATCTCTCCTTGTCAATCGCTAATCAGGAGAACGCGTCCGCCCTCAGCGCTTTAAACTATTTCCACTGATCGCTTCTGCATTTATTACTAATCAATATTTATGTGTGAGCAAACAGCATCCTTAATTCAGTGTTGAATAAGACATGGTTGGTTATTGATCCTCCTGCAGAAGGTCCTCATTAATGGAGCCACTAAACTGATGGCCTCAGGTAAAAGGCTCATTCAGTTTAACGCTCACTGGCATACACATTATACAAAAATTAAAATGATCATTGTATTGATAAATACGCCTAATCAACAGATTTAAATTGGATGAATCGTTAAATAAATCCATAAAAAATGGTTATATAAATCCCTATGTGGATTGGAGAGTGTCTTAAGTTTCTCCAGAGGTTTTTTCCCCCCCTCCATTCAGCCATCAGACTGTTGTTGCTTGGTGATGGGGGCAGATCGTTGACCTGGCACTTCTCCCCCATCCTCCTCTGTCTCTCTCTTCCATCTCATTCTCCTGATGTTACTGCAAATGAATGAGTCGAGCTGTAAAATCTGGAGGCTACCAGAATCACTTTAAATTCTGTCAAAGTGTCAGTAAAGACGGTGAGTTCCAGACGGCTTCTTTGAAACGTGCTGCCTTATTACAAATCTGCTTCACTTTGAAGTGAATGAAGAGGAAAATAAGCCAAGAAGGAGAGACAGTGAGAAAGTTTCAGTTTGTTTCCGCGATCAAACTTGATTCCTAAACTCAAATGCATATGAAATGCAAATGTATACCATATAGACTGAGAAACAGACTTTAGCCCATTAACGCCTCAACTTGACATCTTGAGTATCTTGTGGCATGTTTGTCTAAAATCAACACCTAATACCAGGTAGATCATCAAGCAATCATAGAGTAGTTCAAATATATTTATCCAGAGAAGATCGGTCAAAAACAGAATCATGATGTAGTTATTGAGGCCTTATTGCAATTTAATGACCGCAAAATGTGAGCCTGAATCAGTTCTGGGAAACAACTGTGAAAGTCAAGACCCAGAAAGAGGGTGTTTGAAGACATACTTGGGCTTTCTCAAGTACATAAGCAGCAATATAGATATTTCATTATGATATTAAGTGGTGGACAGAAATGGTGTACTTACATGGAGGTATCAAGTGCCTGCTCCTCTTGTAAAAGGAAGAAGAGCTAAGCTAGTTGTGGTGATGCTGAAGTAATGCAGTCACACTTCTAGTTTAGAAAAACATGTCATCTCTGCAGCAACTTTTCTGATTCTAAATAATTGGTTTGCTGCTGCTGGATACACATTTTGAGTTTTGTGAAGTTTGAGAATGCAAATATTGTGAAATGCTGGATAAAATGTGAGTGATCCTGCAGGCTACTGTAGGCAGCAATCTCCAAATCCTTTCCTAGATATAATTAGATCCCAGAGACTGGCACTTCTGTTTCTTTAGTCTTTTTTGTATCTTGCAGCTTGCCTGCATGCATGCATGTACATACAAAGACTGTATACTTACAACTGTCTTCCTCTTCTGAGATGAGCTTAACCACATAGCAGGCGTAGATAAACCCCACCAACTGTAGAGTGGCACAAACAAGGACAGATATTATTATTTTGTTGTAAAACTGAGATAAAGAAACCTTGACAGACATCAGACATATTGTCTCCCCTCATATCACTTGAAAAGCACCCACAATAAAGACGACACAGACTTTTCATTTAGATGGAGAGCAGCAGGAAGCACCAACATTGAACAGATAGTTGTTACTGACAGGTGAAGCAGGTGTTGGTGGAAGTGGAGCTGAACAGCAATGCCCCCCCCCCCCCCCACACACATATAGAGCACTTGAATCAATGGACACACTGACACACACACACACACACACACACACACACACACACACACACACACACACAAAATGACGAGCCACAAGGTTAGCCTAAACTTTAATCGCTTCAAAGCTGTACTGACTCTGTTTTAATCCCCACCTTCAACCTTAAGAACTATAAAACAGAAATGTCGCAACCCTTTCTCCATTATGGCGCTCTGGGTAAACATGTGTGAGATAGCGATCACTGAAATTGAATTTCCAGCTCCCTCAATTGCTTTGGTATTACGATGGCAAACCAGATAGTCCCGTATTTGTCACTATCATCAAAATGAAAACCTCCCACCAACACCCACCCTGGCTGGCGGGGCTTTGTTGTGTTGAGTTTCTCAGCGAACGTAGACCTCATATTGTTCCCCCTCATCATCACTCACAAAAACAGTAACAGCTGAACTATCAAAAGAGGGGCTGTCGTTCTGAGAGCTTCGATTGTTGCTAAAAAAAGATAGCACTGAACCTGTGTGTGTGTGTGTGTGTGTGTGTGCGTGCGCGCGCACGTGTGTGTGTGTGGTGTTTGGACAGTGATATAGCAGCCCACACGAGCAGAACTCTTTTGCTCCCTAATCTGTGCTCTCATTGGCTGTTTGTATCCAGGGCGACCGATGGGAAGGTTGCCGATTGGTGCTAATGTGCAGGAAGGTGCCTTCAATGTAAGGTTTGCATTTTAAGGACCTTCTCAAAAGTGGTGGATTAAAGTAGGACTGTGTGAGAGAAAAGATGAAGATACAAGCAGATGATGGATGAATGTGTGTGTGTGCGCGTGCGCCAACATGTCACCCTGAACAAAGAGGCCTTATTGCTGAAATAAGACTTTAACTGTCAGAAAAACGACATTGACCTGGTTGGTATTCTATTGACTAAATGGACACACACCAGCAAACACATGGTGAGGCGCAAATATGAGCAACTAGATTTGTGATTCAGTGTAAATCTCAAGGTCTTGACCTCATTTAGTCTAAATAATGTTCAGCTCCCAAAGCTCCTTTTCTCCATTTCCATCCTCCCTCCCTCCCTCACTCTTTCTCTTCTTTACCTTCATCTCTCCATCTCTCCTATGACAGACGAGTAAATTAGTCATAGAAATATAGTATTTTACTCTGTGGGGGATGAGTTTAGTTCAAGCCGATATCATACACCAAATAATAGAGGAAGACCATGCCATTCCAGTCTCACAGTGGGGATAAACTGAGATGAGAAAATCAATTTGGATACAGGAGGCTTTATGTGGTAGCAATGACATGAAAAACTGTAATGACTGTATACTTTTACTTTGAAAGATGAAGGTGTAGCCAGGTAACTGCCTCTCAGGGTTGCCCTCTGAAACTCTATGATTTGAATCATCAGTACGGAAGCTCTCGGGTGAGATTCTTGAAATGGAACTCAGACTCGCAACTGCTTCCTTGCTTGAGTTTGGCCACAGAATGATTTGTTTTTATGAGCCTCTCAAGAACGGGAATCTGCGGGAAGAGGAATACTGTCGGTGTTGTTATGCTACTGACGTGTATGTACAGTTTAAGCAAATTTTTTTGGTGAGGATGTTGGTGTATAAACCTAACAATTGTGACATCTCTCGTTTAACCATTACAGAGACATTCAAGCAAGCTGCAAACCTCAACTCGATTGCCCTACACAATGTTATTCTCAGCTGCAGACCATCAGCAAGGGCCAGCTGCTGTCAGTGTCGCTGTTGCCACATTGCCGAATCATTCCAAAATTTTCCCCCAGCTCTGATGTCTCTGTAGTGGTTAACATGACATATATTGTAATTCATTTAGCATGCCCCGCTAGTGGAGATTGCTAACGTTAGCTTGCCAGGTTGCTAGCTCGCAGCTAGTGCCCTGTGTTTTTGTGAGTTTGCTGTAATTATGGCCGCCACTATCGGAATTGTTTTTGGTTTGGTAATCGAAACATCAGCGTCGACTCAGAAATAAGGTAGCGGCATACTGCCTCTCCTGTCCAGTTAAAGTAATGCATCCTCCTCATACATGTTCAAGGTGAATTGAAATGTTATAAAGTCAAAATGTTGTTCAAAAGATGTATTTGGGTGTAGAATGTTCTGTTACATGGAGCTGAAGCTACACCAGAGACTCTTCTGTCTTCTGCAGCCTCATTACCTCTGAAAACGACTTTTGGGTGTAGTTTAGTCTGCACTGCTGAACAGAGTGCAGAGGGTAGAGCCGCCCTCTGATGGAGGGCATTTGATCAGCTGTGACAGAGTGAGTTTCTCTGCACATCAATATCCTGTTAATATTCTGGTATTCTATTTTGTTTTTGCTGCATGTAAACATAATATCCTGTTTACTATAAGCCTGATTCTATCTTATTCCGAAGTGAAGAAACCCAAATAAGATAGCTGGGTGCAATAATACTTGTAATGGTGCTCTGATGTGTTGGGTCTTATCTTCTTTATTGTTGCACTTCTTCCACTGAGTAGGATTGGTGCCTGCACATTTGAGATTGTTTGTGAACCCTCCAAACTAAACAAGTTTATTATTATTTTTGCAACAAAGGCTTCTCAATGAATACATATTTTGAAAGGTATATTTTAAGTCCAATATATACTCTCAAATCTCCCATAAACTTGAACCTACCCTGCAGGATTGTACTCATTCTAATTTACTTTTGTTGTGAACAGTTCACAACAGTTATTACGGTTATTTGAGGTCGACTGATATTGGATTTTCTGGCTCAGTACTGATATCTGGGGGGAAATAATTCTAGAAATCCAGAAGTTGGATGATATTCTTAAAAATAATCTGGTGAAGAGAAGTCACTTGCACAGCCTTTTATTTCGACTGATTAAACCTCAATTGCAGACAATTTGTTTGTTGCTCTTCAAAACATCTCATCTTTAGCCACGGAAACTCATGGTTCTCTGCTGTGCCTCAAAGAGAGGAAAACCAGAGTCTGTATGGTAAATGCCACAACTGGAATTGATTGGTCTGGCGATATTCAGACCTCGCACGGAATAAATCAGTCAGCTGGAATGGAAATTATTTATGTATATGTATATATATATGTGTGCGTGTGTGTGTGTGTGTGAGTGTGTGTGTGTGTGTGTATATATATATATATATATATATATATATATATATATATATATATATATATATATATATATACATATACACACACACATATAAATATATACATATATACACACACACACACACATATAAATATAAATATATATGTGTGTGTGTGTGTGTGTGTGTGTGTGTGTGTGGGTATGTATGTGGGTATGTAAGTATGTATTGCAGTTTACCTGCAGTACTTATATATGTGTTTATACATAAACACAAACACACATATAGTGTGTGTATATATGTGTGTATATGTGTTATGAATATGTGTATATATGTATATATACATACATATACTCACACATATATACACACACACACATATGTATATACTGCAGAAAAATTGTGACACACATACATACATACATACATACATACATACACACACACACACACACACACACACACACACACACACACACACACATATATATACAGTATATATACCATTATGTATGTTGCTTTAAATTTAATAAGTGTACGTATGAAGCATGAAAGTACAAGTGAGCTAAAAGTGTTCAGCTTTACCCCTCCCTCCCCCGTTTATGTCCTTTCTTTGGTGGCACCTTCTGCTTCTATTTGGAGGGACTGCATTAAAGTGTTCCTGTTTTCATTTTGTCTGTGGATTAGGGTTACCTAGTAACCGCAGCCAACCTGAAGGATGTTCTGTGTGATGAGGTAGTACCTCTTCAGCATGGAGCTATGAGCCGGATCTCAGCCCTGATCAGCCTGACAAGCTATAACTTGTACAACTTCAACCACTTCACCCCATAAAAAGGCATTTACGTCATTCAGGGCACAAACAGCTCTTGTGGTGTTTTACATGCATGGGGACACGGACTATTCCTGGAGGCAGGGACACACTCTTCATCCATTTCTTAAAAATACAGTACAGCAGGTACATGTTGTCATAGCAAACAAAATAAATGTCATTAGTAAGTCACCTAAATGCAGGTGGCAACATGTTAAATGGAGGTTCGGGTGTGGTATGGCTAGTAAATTTGTCTTATTTGCATCTTCTCAGTGAACTGTGAAATGATTCCCCCTTTATATCTTGGACAGAATGTTCTGAACATGTTTTTGAAAAGAAAATGCCAGCAAAGTGAGCTCCCTGCACTGCATTTACATTGTCCATTTTTTTCACTGCAGACATTTTAAGCCACATTTTCAATCCGAACCTTTGACTGTTACCTGCAGCTCCTTGAGGACCATGGTAATGGCTCCCATTTGGCCACGATGTCTGATTAGTCAGAGTTACAGTATTTGATTAAGAGGTTCAGTATAAATACTATTCATAAAATGACAGAATAAACATGCAAGCTGGCCAGGATCTCTATGTCTGCATTTTTCTAATAAAACACTGGTCGCCAATGAAAGGCGTACACGCTCCTGAGCTCCACATGACATGCTTCAGCTCGCCCACGACATTGCAAAAATAAAAAGCAGATCATGGTTGGCTAGATGAAAAATGAACCCCTGCTAAACTGAATATATGTGATGACATATTCAACAAAAACACAATAGATCCATTTAAACACTGAAAATCTAGGTACACTGTTATTGATGTCATATCTATACTAGCATGCCTCAGTTGACATTTCCTTCCCAGTTAATACATCAAACTGTATCAAGTTCTTTTTACAACATTGGATTTACTCTCCTGTTAGAGGCGGTGCGCACATTTGAGCTAAATGATCAAAATGATGACCAAACCATGCTGACATTCAAAGGTTGTGTCTCAATAATTTGACAAATTAGATCCCAAATGGAAAAACGCACAAGGATGCTTCCTCAAACCCAACAAGTCGGCAAAAATTTTGCTACATGATTTGATGAATTTTGACCTCACATGCAGAAACACAGCGTGCAAAACCAAATTTTCGTTTGAGTTTGGAAACATTTTAACGGCTCACATACTGCGAATCAGTCACTGACAGAGAAGTCATTTGATAAAAGTCATTTACCCAAGTAAAGCTATTTTTAGTTTGTTGCAGGGAGTGCTGGCAGTAAAACAACTTCTAAGATTCATGTTGTTTACATTTACAATTCAATTCAAATAAAGCAACCGAATGCATCAAAATTGCAAAAACAAATTTCAGACTCGGGGAAATGGAGTGAATGCAGCATTGACATGATCATTGTCTCAATCTAGCATGTTAGCAACATTGGAGGTAAATGCTAATGGCAGCATGCAAGCGTTCTCAAAATAAAAACTGGCCATACTGATATTTTTGAGGTATACGTTTATCATCGAAGTCGAGAATTATTATGCTGGCATTTGAGCTAAATGGTAATGTGGAAATGCTAACACAACAATTATAACTGTACCATGCTGACATTTTCTGAATATAACAACATAACTTTTTTTTTTTCCCAATTAGCCATTAGCACAATCTGAAACTGAATCATGAACCAAATTCTTAATTCGCTCAGAACCTTACAAGATGAAACTACGCCCAAAAAGATCAGGACGCCGATCACTGTTAAATTTGCCACATGAGAATGAAATCAAATTTAAATGAGAAAGATTAAGTGTAGCTTTACCTGTCTGCCTTTTCAGGGACTCTGATTAACACCTGTAGGTTTTTCAAAGACGCTCAGGGAGAAATTAGTTGAATGTCAAACAGCTGTTTTTTAATAAGGAAGGGTATGTGTTTTGCATAGCCTGAGTCCAAAAGCATCATGGGAGGAGACCTTTAAGAAAGGCAAGAACAGATGCTAGAGGAGGACGTCCATAGGTCAGCCAACCAGTGACGCATTTCTCCACCGCCAATGAAGGAGGTTCACTCCACTTTAACACCTTCAGAGAGGAAGCAGTGACGCCACAGCATCCTGTCGATCAAGGTCTGCAATGCTTGTAAAAGTGAATCAGCTCAGATGCTGATGTATAACCGTCATCTCTGAAGATCACGACATCATTCAGATCCATAATGAATTCTGCCAAATTTCCTGCTTCTTCAGTTCTACAACTGTCACACTGTTTATGTGTTTTATAATTAAAGGTGTTGTCTGTGCCTGATTACCTTGCTTTGTTTTGCACACATCAATCTGTGATTAAACTGCGTTCACTTCAAATGAGAGAATCCACTACACCTGCATCACTTACAGCAGATAAATTGTGATGCGATGGGGGGGTGTCACATTTGCGGGGATTAAATCTGTTTGTGCTGATGATGAATGCTTAAACTCAAGCAAATGTTTTTTTGCTCTAGCTTTCCCCGATGCTTTCAGTAAATCATTTGTGATGTAAATATTTTTCAAAGAAGACTTTAGAAATCTCTATAATACAAAAATCAATAATCGTGCCTCATCATTTTCATCTTAATGTGCTTGTTCCATTTGAGTCTTTGTATAAAACAGAACGCCGATAACAAATGAAGCACGAGTGAAGTAAAAATGCAACATCCACCTTGTTAGCTGGCATCACCTTTCCATTCTTTACTGCATTATAGTTAAACATGTGATATAATAAAGCTGATCTATGATCCTGTTTTTTCGTTGTTGTTGTTTTTTTTGTTTTTTTTTACAAACGTTTATTCAACTGATTCAGAGATGCTTTACAGTGCCATCGTCTCAATCCAATAGGTGACAGTTATATGGGATTAGCGCTGCAGAGCACAGCGTCTGCGATGGTCAACTGACGTTCACTTCGCATGCATTGTTCAGTCTTACCTCGTCTCTCTCTTTTCCTTGATCTCTGAATAACAAACAGCCATGAAAACCAATCTGGTCCAAATACTGCTTCCATGAATATTTTGATGTCTCCGGTAAAGTAAATTACAGTAAAAAGGAACAACAATGCTTAATGGGCCATTTTTGTGTCTCAACCTTGGACCCTGTATTCTTATTCCCTCCACCTCAAACTGTTTTACTGAGTTAATCAATTCAGTAGGATTGTGGCGATTAAAAAAAAAAAGAAGAAAAAAAAAAGGTTCAATTTAGTGACCTAGACTGTCTATGGTTCCTCTCCACCAAGTGAGCCTCAGACTTGGTGGGTCACTGTTGTCCTACTGTTAAAATAGTGCTGTGAAGAGTTAATCCCAGGATTAAAGTACTAGTATTCAGTTGTATGGTACATCCTGGGCTGGCAACTCCTCTGCTCACCTGTGAGAGGCACGTTGAACTACTCTGACGTGCCTTTTGATATTCATCCACGCTTAGACAGAGGAAGTAGCTGTCAAATTTAGTCATATGATTAATCTGTGTTCAACTATCTGTCTGCATTAGAATTTATTTGAATAATAATCAAGATGTTAGTTTGATTTATAAATAACCCATTAACATCATCCTCCTGTATTGAGTGCCACTTGTCTTTTGTCTGTTGGTTCAAAGCCTCGGCTCTCATTGGCTCTCTACTGATGCAGAGAAGGGTCACAGCGGGCTTAAGAGTTTACAACGCCACTGGTTAGAGGCCATGGGTATCCGTACACTTGTACATTCATGCTTAAAGCAGTCTATGCTAATAGATATAGCATCCACACGAGTAGGTGGCGCTAATGATAATTCTAGTTCCATGAGGCCTTTTTCGTAATCAAGATTATTTGGCTTTGTGCAATGGAGGGTTGCGAAGCTTTTGCAACTAAAAACAAGAGTAATTGTTTTCACTGATTAGTTCTTCCACTCTGACTGAAGTTATGCTAATGACTACAATTACTTTCAAGAATGCACTCTCGACCACTGGGCCACCAGGAAGCCTCGTCTTAAATGTGTTTTTTGTTGTTCACCATGTATCACTCTGTGTTATTAGCGAGAAGAATAAAGTTGAAATACTTTCCCCACTGTGCTACAATCTGGCAGTGATAGCACGATTGGAAGCTTGGATTTGACTGCGGAGATCCATCACTCCGCTTTGTTTCACCTCAGATCTTCATTTTTGCACGCAAACTATTTTTGTGTTGCCATTTGGCAAACTATCGAGTCAGTTTCAGAGAAATAGTCAGGTTATAACTACAAGGCATTGAATTAGTTCACAATATATTTGGCAGTGAAACACGTCCTTTTTATAGCACTGAGAAGGTTTATTTATATGCACTTTGGTGTGCAGTACAACCTTAAGTTGTGTCCCATGGCTTTGGGAGGTTAGGTGCAAAAATTAGCAGCGAGGACGTCATGGACTGACATCATTTATCAAAATAAACCAAATGCAAAAAACAGGGAATCTAGGCCAAGGAAAGCTAAGTGAAAAAAACTAAAATACAGCTGGACAATGAGACACTTGACAACAGGTGGTAAATGATGGGGGCAGGCAGGCAGCTGATTGGTTGAGAGACAACAGGAACAGGGCTGTAATTCAGTTCATATTGTATTGTGAAGCTTACTGAATTGGCCTCAGTGGATGAGATGCACAGCACTAATTATATCACATATTTATGATTATCAAAACTGAGGAGTGCAAAATCATTACAGCCTGTAACAATATGAAACCTGTAATTCAATAAACCAGAGAGAAAGTGGTACTAACAAGACAGTTAGACAAACTAGTCCATCACACGCTTAGAATCCAACTGCCCAGCTGAACAGAAACATATGCTCCACTGAAGACCTAGACAGCTGAAATGTCTCTCCACTCACTGTTGCGTCACATCTTCCTATCCCTTTCTTTTCCATCCAGTCTGTCGATACCTGTTTTGATTGCTTAAAAAGACTTCAGCTTCACCACTAACAAACGTTCCCTCTCATCTCTTTTTCCTCCATCTAGTACCAGTTAACAAGGTAACCAGCTGGTTTACCGCCTAGACAAAGCGAATCAAACCCTAACTGACCGGAACTTAGCCAGCCAGTCGACTTGCAGAACGTACGCTATTAAGAACTCGGATCCACCAATTACAGTTAACCAGCTGGCCCATTCTGCCAGTGAGGCCGTCAGACAGTAGAAGAGTGTGCTCATGAAGCATGACGCTGTTTCCACACACCAATTACAGCCAGACAGTAGTACGGCTGTGTGGCGGCTTGGCACTCCGCCACACTATAAGTACCAATATCGACTGACAGAGAGACGGAGGAGAGGCCCGAGATGCAGAGAGGCAGACATACGGAGCGACACTCTCTCCCAAACTGCTTCTCCATTTTGATTGAATGATTCATGCAGTTACATAAACGCGTTGCTTTATTTATTGCATCTACGCTCGTAAGCGTACGCATACTTCAAAACAACAGTACAGAGGAGAGCGGGATAAAAAGTGACAGGCCTCCTTCATTTCCACTCTCTGCTGTCTCCTCTGATCCTGCTAATTATCACAGTTTGACAGTGCAGGAGAGGAGGAAGGATGGAGGCCGACGGTGGAGGAGCAAAACAGACACAGGGAGATCTCAACAATGAAAGAACCTCTAAAGCAGCGCATCTATCTCATTCCACCTTAATGATGTTATGAAGTTCTTAACTTAATGGCGCCCAGATCCTTTATTTTACTCTAAAGCTGCACAATCACCAACAATTCCCCTAAGCCACAGCAACAGTTGTTTCACATCGTTAAAATACACATTAGAGTGCATTAAACTTTATGCACTAGCCCGTGTAAATGTGGAAAGTCAGAGCCCTGCATCGTACGCGCTCCCTCTGCTGGGTGACACGGCAGGAAAACACCTTATTTCACTCCATCTCAGAAAGTCTTGCATAACGACACAACATATTAACATAAAACAATATTTTTGTATCAACATGAATACATCAAGTTTCAAGTTCATTCGCATTTGTTCAAAACATAAAGATCTTCAAAGGTACACCCACATGACAAACAATGAGCTTGTTTTATTCACTCTGCTCCAATAGAGACTGTGAAGAACTGAGAGGTATTTTCCACATTTTTCTACGCTTCAGTTTTTGTTTTTTTTTTGTGCCTCACACAGAATCATAAATAAATAAATATGTGATACCACAGTTATGGCTGTTGGTTAGAAATGTTGTTTTGTTACTGCATAGCATTACTACACACATGAGCCTCATCAACCTTTACTTTGGAGAGGACATCAGCTGAAAACGCAGTACAAAAAAAGATTTAATATCATACTATATTAGACACAGTTAGGTGACTGCACTGGGTAACAAAATAAACACCGTACTTGCTGGGATTATCGGAAATGTCTGTTTGAAGTCAACTGGTATGAATTTAAAACCATCTACAGTAGCAAAACTCTGAGAGCTCAGTGATTGGCTACAGCACAGTGAGATTCCTCTCCATCTACGTAGTCTTATAATGTTTATATTTGCATAATCTTAAATGATATACGTTCAGATGACCCCAAACCAGCAAGACAGCTTACCCACCCACACAGTGCCTATAAGCGCTATTTTTTAAGCCATTTGTGATTAAAAACGCCTTCAAATCTGCTTATCATTTTTTGGAGTGACGCGATGATCGACAGGAGAAAAAAAAACAAACACGCGCCCTATTTTGTATCTAATCTTTTATCTTTGTCATCTTTCTGAAACAATAATTGAAACGCGAGTTCGCCGCCATCTCTGTCTAAGAAGAGAGGCAACATGGTCTGCTATTGCTATTTTTAAACGGACATATGTGCTGGAGGCAAGTTTACAGACTGATTAGGCAGCTGACAAATCTGCAACATCTGAATCCATCCCATAATAGTCTGGCTTGCTCTCAATGTCCAATTAATCCCCCCCCCCCCCAACAATAGCGACAGAAGAACATTTACTCAAATTACATGAGATGACTTAATGAGGATGATAAATAACGTGAGCATCTATTATCATATTACAGTAAGATCATAATAGATCTCTGCTCCTGGTTATCTAGCTACCATTTATCGCTAGAAATTCAAAAGAAAAAGATGTAAATGAAAGCGTTTAGATATCTGATCCTTGATTTAATAAACTGAGTGTTTTATTCCCTTATATCTGCTCTCCTGTCCTTGACTCCTCTTCACTTGTTTCTTCTCAACACATATTCATCTCTTGTTACTTCTACTCTTCACTGCTTTCTTTGCAAGCTTTCCCATCTCATTTCCTTTTCTCTCCTTCATTCTTTTCCGATCTTTCTCTTCAATTTCTATTCCCCATTCCCAAAATCCAGTTCCGTCCTCTGACCAGCTCTTTACTCGTCCTGCTTCTCATCACGTCTTCTCTTAACTTCTGACCTTTCACTCATTTCTCACGCCCCTCATCATCTGTCCTCCTCTTGTCCCGACTCCCCAGGTTTCCTGCTGGCTTTTCCTCTTCACTCTCTCACTTGGCACCAGATTCGTCACCTCGCTCTCTCGCTGTGCTACGATTAAATGCTGAACAAGTTCAGCCAAGGTGAATGAACTAGACTTGTTGTCCCGGTCACACAATGTAAAGTTTAAGCTCTTCTAAAATGAACCATCCTGCTCCGCCTCGGGATAATCCTACACTTTGGGGTACAGTTTTGTGTACTGGAAGATAGTATGAGTCTGTTAATTCTTGCTGCCTGAAGATTGTTATTGAACCCTGTCTACAGGTGTGTCACAGCAAATTAGTGCACAAAGTGGTCAAGAATTCTAGACGCCCCCTAGTGGATCAGAAAGGCAACATCATTCTCAATAAGTCCCTGGAATTCTTAGTTGTTGACTAGAAAATAAGTGCAAATGTAGCTTTAAAATGACATAAGACTCTTTATAAATGAAAAATTGCTCTTGAGCTTTGACTCTCAAACTGCGGTACACGAGCTCCCTCACGGGGTACCAGGAGGAATGGAACACTTCAAAATATTCAAAAACAAAGAATACTATCAAATCAGTAAATAATTTCACCCAAAATGATACATAAAATGAATTGCAATATTAATATTACTCAATTTTTTTCCTTTTTTGTAATATTTTTGTGTCGGACCGCTGCACAGCCACGTGGGTCACGTTGCGAAGCGCCCAACCAACGGTTGGAGCGTCTGTCCACTGAACCTGCTGCTGCTAATGTTAGCAACAAACCAAGAAAGACAGTAGAGATCTTTGACTCAGGCTTGGGTTCACTTAAACTGAGGAAGAGCCGAGGCCCTAGTGTGCGGTATGTGCTGCAGCTCTCAGCAGACGACAGACGGTAACTTTTAACTTTTGAAAGGATAAACTCACGCGCTGTCGTAGTCCAGGTGCACAATTTAAAACATGTGCTACAGCAGAAGCTCAACAGCACGTAATCTGCCAGGAGGGAATGGAAGATCACCGCGATGATGATGAGGGAAAAGATGATCCCGGTAGGCATCTCGGTTGCATAGCAACCGTGTGCATGTTTCAGCAGTGCTTAGCCGGTGCTGTGTCGCCCCGCCTGAGCCGGACCCTGCAGTGGGAGCAGCGTCCACTGCGTCCAATGTGTAGGGGTCTGTGCTGAGTCAGGTGATTCCATCACTCTGGATCAGACCACTGGCTCGTTTTCATATGTTCACATATTTATGACATAATTCATTGGGTTCAGCCAGTGATCGGTAAGTGGCAACAAGTGGATCTTTCCATTGTAACCTCACAGTTCACCACACTGACATGTACAGCTGACAAGAAGTTCATATTCATGAACACATTCCAGTACGTGTGTCATGTTTCCCTCTGACTGTCTGATGTGTGGCTCCTCACTGAATGTAACCAAGCTGCTGTGGAATTTCCTGAATAGAGTCACTACGCGACTGGATTTTAAATCCTGTTCATAATGGTGATAGTTGGAGAGTTAGATTTTTTTTTTTTTTTTTTTTGGAGGTCGCACTTGGTTCAAGTATTGAGAGGCACTGCAGTAGAGCTTTCACCTGGCAGTAGTGAGTTATTCCAGCAGGAAAGAGCTGTGGCTGTACTAGACTCGAAGAACTGGGAGTCACGATCCGTAACTAACCCTGCATTCTGCTGGACAGAGAACAGGGGGGAAAAAAACTGACCTCCGACATTAAAAAAATTGTAACGAGAAGTCGTCGAGCCTGAGTTCCCAGGACACGTCGCAGCAAATATGACTACACACGGTGAGAAGTTTAGCAGAATTAGTTTATTTTGTGTTGTCAAATATGCTGTAAACTTTGTATTTGCCTCTTGTGTTTCCACTTTATCGATTTTTGAAGAGCTCCCCCTGCCTCTTTTTAATGTCAAGACTTAATTGAAAACCATGAGTTTATCACACGTTCTCCAGAGGAAACTCATTTCCTCTCTCATTCTCACGACCAGTCAGTGTTGGAACGCTAACTGCACGTTAAAAGTTGGGCTAAGGAAGTTAGCATGTCCAAATTTCTTACAGTAACCTTTTTTTGGGGGGATGGGGGGTTTGGGTGGAATATGAAACAGCAACTTCTTCAGATTACTGACTGTACAATTTCATTTTTTAAGACCTTAGTTTGAATTTCACTGCTGTGTTTAACAGGTAAAAATTTGAATCTGACAAGAATCGGTGAGGAGAATGTTTTGTCACTATGTGGGTTATGTCCTTGAACCATTTGGGCGTTGTGAATGATGTATTGTTGCCGAGTACCTCTCCTCTGTAGACTGCCTGTGGGGTATTTCTTGCGATGGTGCAGATGTAGGTCATGACTGACGGCGTGCTGCACACTCCAAAGGGTGGATAAAATTCGGTGATAAAATGATTTAATTGTTTTTCCGCTCTAAGTCTGAACGATTTCTCTGCAGAGTGAATGACCGATGCCTGATCCCACACACATTTCTTGTTGTCATTCACAAAGCGCACATATCTCCATGAGCTTCAAGCACAATATAACCTCTTCTACCACCACGGCTTTTAAAATGCAATCACCAGCTGTAGGTATACTACATACAGGTGCTTGAGCTTGCAATTGCCATCCATGTTAGAAGGTACTTATTTAGCTCAAGTACTTACAGCCAGGAGTATCTGCAGCGAGGAGTGAGCCACCTCTATGAACTGGAAGTCCATCAAACAGCCAGATATAGAAATATATCTGTGGTCCTCGGGTGCCCAGGAGGGAGGAGGGGTGATGGGTGTCACCCTGCACCCCGGGCCGTTCTCCATCCACCAGGAGCGGTGCATGGACAGGTTGAACGTCAGGACGAGGTCAGTGTCCTGGTGAGACAGAGGAGGGGGAGTGAGAGGTGAATTTCTTTGTTAAACAAAAGGCTGATTAGGAACAAGGGAGGATGTGGGCTGAATGTCAGGGCAGAGTTTAAAGTTTTAATTAAAGGCAAACTCAGATGGGCGGATGGATAAATAGAAGGAGAGAGAGCAAACGGTTTGACTCCCACTAAAAATACATTACAGAGTTATAATTCCAGTGATCCGGGATCAATCATATTAGTGGTGAATAATACACGAGTTGGATTCTGATATGAGGAGAAAAGAGGAAGGAGGCCAGGGGGACAAAGAAAGGAAGGAAAAGTAGAAAGCCGAGAGGAAAATAGGTTTTGGGTTAGCTTTTGATACACCAAAATCTCTAATAATGATTTCAGTCCAAGAGGGAGAGAGGGAGAAAGGCTTTGTGTTGTGGTGTCAGCAGGAGGTGAGCAACCACAATGTTTTTTAGCAGTTTTACACAACTCCATTCTGATTTGCTCCCCTGTTGTCCCCCTTTGAAAAAAACAAAAAACATTCAAAACATTATGTAACGGTAATGCAGGTGGGGGGGTTAACTAAATTAACACAGTGGGGACATTGATGTTAATTATTTCAACAACTCTTTAAGGATTTCATTTAGCAAAAATCGAATTCTAATGACTTTTAATGACCCCCCCAGGTACATCTAGACTTCCCCTGCTAGACCACGGGTTCTGCACCTTTTCAAGACCCACCTCCTCCTACCTGGAATGGTCCTGAGAACAACTGAAAATTTAAGATTTCCCCCTGTTACTTGTCAAACCACAGTCTGATAATATTGGTAAAGACTGAAGGATATTTTGATATTTTAAAATAAATGGTTTATGGTTTAACTGTCTGACCCAAAATCCTATAGAAAATCATTTTCCCTTGTTAAATGTGAACCTCACCCTAAAAGCATGTCACAACACTAGAGGGCGCTCATGGTTCAACACCGAGCCCCAGTGTTTGAAAAACCCTGCTCTAGATGCTAGGTCACCAAGCACAGCAAGTCTCCAGAGGGTGAATTGTGCCAGACTTTCTCCTGGTTCACTTTTTGTCACACAAACCAAAGAGATTAACCATCAACGAGTAGTGTGAATGGTGGAGTTAAATTTAAAGAGACTTAAATGAAAACAGACAGCTCCTTAAGCTGAGAATGCATTAACTTCGTCTCTGTCCAGAAATGCGTCGTTTTAGCCGTAGTTTTGCCCGCCATGATGATGACCCCCTTGACTATTCACTGCCGGTTAGGGTCTGGCTGAAGCCGAACGCTGGAAGGATTCAGCTCCCAAAATTATTAACCAGGTGTATCTGTCTGACTTTTACAAACTCCACCTGGAACGATTTCAGTAAACCTGCTGATTGTTACAGACGGCAGAATGCAAAAATAAATAAATAAATAAATAAATTCCTGCCTCCTTTATTTTATTATTTGGCAATTATTTGGCGACCCACAGAAAGTATCTCCTGACCCCCTGAAACACCAGGCGTGCAAGTTAGGGCATCTGCTTTCGTTAGACCTTTTCTCCACTGTTTTTATTCAGAATGTGCACCCTAGTATTAAAACTGCCAGTGGTTAGCATAAGTTAAAACTCAAACCAAGACAAGAAATGTGAAACTGCAAAACAATAAATCTGTAAACAAATTCTGTCCCATATTGTTCCGGCTGTATTTTGCGGCGGCAGTTTTGGGTATCTGCTTTGACTCCTTTTTTAAAATCATTTCTAAAAGATGGGAAACAAATCAGCTGCGACAGTCATACTGGCTGCATTAATGCACATATTTAAGTCTCCACTTAGCAAGGACACTCATAGATCATTCAGCAGGCAACCATGCAGAAATGCACTAATACACACACCCACACACGCATCATACAAGTTTGTTCGAATGCTGCTTTTTTTTTCTTCCCCAAATGAAGAGCCTGTGTGCACTTGAAAAAACCTTCTGGCGCTTTCACCTTGTTGGCTAATTTCCTCTGCAGTGTTGCATCTTTTCTCTTACAAAGAAAGCAGAAAATGTTTAATAGTTTTTAATTCTCTGGTGCATCTTTGGAGGTTATCTGCGGTGTTGCTTTGCCACCTTTGACATCTACAAGACAGAATAAAGACAGAAAAAAGCTCTCCAGCATTTGTGGAAGCACTTTGTAATTGTAATGTGATAAAGAAAGAAAGTCCTCTGTCAAAAAGTGAGTCCAAAGGAGTTTAAAAAAAAACTTCATTTGATTATATTTACCTGTTCCACTTCCACTCCACTGTCACATCCCTCCATAATTCCCTCACTTGTTTTTTTCCTGCTCTCCTCTCTAATTAATTTATATTGTGGTTTCTCTTCCCTCCCTCCTTTCTTTTTTGGTCTCTTTCTATTCCAGTGTAATGAGTAAATGCCTCATTAGCACAGAGCTCTGATTAATGCCATCTCCCCTTGTTGTGCTCCTCTTTCTAATGAGTAAAATCTCACTAAATTTTCTGTCGCGCTCCCTTTACTGTCATCACTCTCTCTCCATCTGCCCCTAACAGCCTTACCTGCCACCCTTTCTCTTCCTCCATTCATCCTTTTTATCATCATTTCCCTCTCTTACGTTCTCTTTCGCAATCAGGATGGGGGGGGGGCAATAATTAGTCTCTCTCTGTGCTTTTTGACTCTCAAACACACACACACACACACACACACACACACACACACACAAAAGTAATTATCAAAGAAAAGCAGAATTTGGCAAAACGTCGTCAAGACCTTGTACACAGTAATACTCTTGCCTTTGTATACTCTCACTTGATGAAGGCAGAGAATAAAATGAAGAATGTGTTTGTGTTCGGCCGAGCTGTTAGCTTGGCAGTGAATTCTTCTATCCACTTGTGGATTAAGACAACAAATTAATCTGTAACTTTAGTCAACAAAGCTGCATTAATTAATTTACACAAAGCTTTGCTGGAAAACACCAGAGAGAATTTTCAAAAGAGCCCTACAAATACAGTGTAGTTTCTTTTATTCAATATTTCTTCTTTAACCAATTTAGACCTGAAAACGTTCAAGACGTTCTGAAGGCCAAAAATAAGTTAGCATTGTTGAACATTCCATTTCCTTGTCTCAAATTCAGTGGAATTTTTTAAAAAGGTTTTTGGTTAAATGTCTGAAAAAATTCTGTGGCTAACCTTAGTATATTCTAATGTTTAGTTTTACAAAATAAATATAGCAGCAATTACGGCGCAATTGAATTTTGAACCATCTATCTTGACAGCTAGCAGGGAATGTTTGCTAACATTAGCACACAATGTCAAAGAAAATCTTTTTATCTAATATTTGAATAAGATATGAAGGAAGTTGGAGCATTTAAAATAATGTTACTTTAATGTTAAACATTTACTAAGACAAAGAAGAACATTCTGGAAACAAATAAAAACATCACCAGAACACGGCGCAGTATATTCTAAGAACAATTTCAGAACTAAATGAGCTAGCAAGTTAGCTAGCTAGGTATGTGTCTTAAAAATGGTGGTGGCAAACAAGTGGCTAAATGAACTGAAAAATAGTGGCACGCCAAGAACAAAAGATGCACGGAACGAACTGTGGTGATATAACAGCCATTCCTCCACAGTGTGGTTTCTGTTTTGGTCAAGGGTACCCTAGCAAGGCTAATGTTTAGGTTAGTCTAAAAAAAGCTAATTCTCTATGGCCTCACAAGTCTTTCTGTAAGGTTACAGACAAAGAGATTCCACACATTCTCTTGTTAGAATTGCGCAGACTGCGCAATGAAGTGTGAGGTATTGTACAAATAGAATGGCCATAAAAAAAGGTTTATATCACACCTGAAAGAGCTTTCACTCACTCAGCATCTGCATGATCAGCTAACCAGCTGCTCGCCAAGTTTACTACTTAGCATGAACACATTAGCGGGATGGTGATTCTCCTCTAATGGTCTCCATTGCTTTAAGCTGGTTTCTATTATCCACATCAATATGAAATAAGTCTAATAACAAAGGAGGTGGAAACAAAAAGTGCTTTCCTCCTGAGGATGCTGAGCAGGAGTTCATCAGGGTCATAGAATTTGTAATATAGTTCGACTACAACTGTATTATCTCCTTTCTCGCTGCAAACCACAACACCAAGACTCGACCAACAGATGGAATAAAAGCAATATTAAAAAAAAAAAGAGCTTGTAACTTCAATGATATTGGTTTTGTAATATCATGTTTGCCATTTAGGACATGTTCCGAAGAATTCAGAGGAAAAACTCAAAATGCTCCACAAAGCAATTAACATGCAGCTGTGCTTTGACATTGATGTATTGATTTTATTTGGTAGGATTAACTTAGCATTGCAGCATTTAACCTGAGACGATTATGATGCCTTTGCTGCGAAATGATGTAGAGATATGAGTCAGTCTGGTGTTCAGAGCTAGTTGTTGGGCTCACAACAAGAAACAAACATTTTGGGTCAACTGGTACTAACAGTTCTAACTGCCTTGAATGTGTGTCTGGCTGTTGCCTGCCTCACTCTCCTATGTGCGTGCGCACACACACACACACACACACACACACACGCATGCGCGTGCGCATGCACAAACACACACATAAACACACACACACGCATGAGTGTATAATTTCAAGTGTGCCAGAGAAGGATCATGCACTCATGCTCTCAGGTCTTTGTCTCTTACTGTGGGCTTGTGCCGCTTCAATGAACCACATCTGTTCTTCTCTGACTTTCTCTCTTTATATCTCCTCTCTCTCTCTCTCTCTCTCTCTCTCTCTCTCTCTCACTCACTCACTCACTCTTGTTCTCACTCCTTCTCCTTAATTTCCCAATTTTCCTTTGTCTCCTGCTCCCAAGAGATGGAGGAGAAAAAGACTTTTCGGAATAGTCTATCCTCTCACTTTGTGATTGTGAACAAGGGAGCAGTGATGCCCTTTCAATGGACGGATGGATGGTTGAGTGAACAGAGGGCCTGTTTTTTCTCTTTTTGTAACAGCTTTCTGTCTATAAACATACACACGCTAACCTAATTTGTCCATACTCTAAACATACACAACAGGCCTGTATTGAGAGTCAACCAGACAGTAAATAATTAAGTTTAATAATTAGTTTGATATTCTGAAGAACATCAACACATTCAGCCTGTCCACATTTAGACAGAAAGACCAGCAGATCATCAAACTAAAGGGCAAAAAACCAAGGAGGGGGTGACAATATTAGCTTTATTCTCGCTAAAGTCAATTTTTCACTCTATTTAACCCAAAGTCTATCTCTGTCTGCGGCTCCATCCCATTTCTCTATCATTTTCTCTCTCTCTCTCTGTCCGCATCGCTCCGTCTGTGTTATTTCACACCAATATCATCAGTCACGCTGCATCTCCCTACATTGTTTGGCTGTGATTTCCCATGGGTGTTAGATGAGACCTTAACCCATAATGCCTAAAGCAACTATCAAATTGGTTGTGTGTGTGTGTGTGTCCGTCCATAAGTGGTAGTGGTGGTGGGTGTAGAGATGGAGTCCAGTGGTCTGTCCCTGACCTTCACCGCACCACACTTATTACCATCTCTAGAGCAAACGCCTCAGCATCGCCAGTTTAACCTCTACGATCTTTCAGAGCGCTGGTCAGTTATTGAGCCTCTTGCCAAACCCCAGGTGGGGTTCACCATGGCACGGGGGAGGGGCGTGGCTAATTTCACCCTTTCAGTGTTTAAATTGGTTTATTGAAGACCCACTAGCTACAAGTAAAGCAATAAATCACAATTACAGTCAATGATGGTGGGGGCTTTATTCAGTTAATTTGGTAAGAAAACATAATGATATCTGCAGGATTTTTGTTTTATACACTTTTTTTTTTACAATATAATCTATGTTGCGTGTGTGGCGAGATGGTAGGAAAAGGGTTATCAATAGTGTAAGGATTAAGAACAGTTTGTTTATGCACACATTGCTGTTTATTTATATTCCATTTTTACAATTACATTTCCATGACTTTTGCAAGATTTTAAGATAAATTTTCATGACCACACGTTCTCTGAAATGTCTGCTATAAAAATGCAAGTCAAGTCAAAACTGACCATATATTTGACTAAAATGAAGCCAGATTGTTTTGATGTACTCCATGTAAATAGAGAACCACATGTTCTCCAAGATTCTGCCGTTTTTATGAAGCAAATTTCAATGAGTTTTTTTCAGAATATTCTCACTTTATTTAATTTTCAAAGATGTTTTCACTCCTAGAAATTGCTATTTTATAACTGCATGGCTTTTTTTTCCAGGTTTTTTTCCATGACATTATAAAATCTGCACGGTACAGTTGGATAAAAATATGCATTCTGATTGATAGTCACTTAAAAACTGACACACAGATCACAGTTTCTACCTGCGGCCTTTCTGAGCTGCTGGAGCTCACATGAGGTGCTCACACACTGCTCCAGCCAGCCCTGTCATTCCACAATTATACATATTAATTTTTATATGTTTCTTTTCACATCATTATAAATTGTAATCTGAAAGTGGAGAGTTTCAACCTAAGAACAGTCACGTTGCTTTTATTCAGCCTGAGAGAGGGCGAGAAAAAGATAGCCAGAGCACAAAGGTAAAATAGCGCCCTTCACCTTACCTTCCTAACCTCTCTGTACACAGTATGTATCTTTTTTCTATCAGATTGATAAAAACTTCAAAGCTGGTTTAATGCTAATGTGAGTACCCACATATCATTCCCACTCTTTTTTTTTTTTTTTTGCTGAGAAGCACACATGCCAACTAGACTCGTGCGCTGCTCGGCATAATTCAAAAGGCAATACAGAGGTGGAGTGAAACGTCTGAGCCTGTTATAAATCAGAAAAAATAATTATATCGGGTGCATGGCGAGTGGATGATTTATGCATGTAGATTTGGATGATGTCAGAACCAATCCGCGCATCATTAACTTGACTCTGCAGGTAAGTTTTAATCTTCAGGTTCGCAATAAAAAATAAAGACTTCCCCATGATTTAAAGAGGCCGGTGCAAAACAGGAGGATTTAAAATCGGTTTTGTCTTAAAAAACAAAAGGATTTAAAAATATATATTTCCACATTATAGCAGACACAGGTATGATTGTGAGTGGCAAGGTGCTGTCCACGTAGAACTGGAAATGTTTTCCATCATCCATCCATCTTCTATACTGCTTATCCGTTAAGGGTCGCGGGGGGGCTGGAGCCTATCCCAGCTGACATTGGGCGAGAGGCGGGGTTCACCCTGGACGGGTCGCCAGTCTATCGCAGGACCATCTGGAGCAATTAGGGGCTCAGTATCTTACTCAAGGATACTTGGACATGGTCACCGGGGGAAGTGGGAATTGAAGCAGTGACCCTTCGGCTGCTAGACGGCCACTCTACCTCGGAGCCATGCCACCCCAGATGTACTCTAACGTCACAATTACAATGTGTTATCTTTACACGATGTACAGCAACATGATAAATAGTCCGTGAGTGGACTCTAACTCTACGTTTTGGACACAGACACTTGTCAGAAGTTAAGATGTCACCACGTTCCCAGATTTCTCCGACTACTTGCATAAGGAGGGTTGATAAATGATCTTGGGAAAAAATATCAAACTGGGATTATTCTGTCAAAATAAATACAAGCAAAACTACATAAAATAAAATGACTGTAATTTCCCTTTAATTTTCCTCCTAAAAAGTCCTTCCTTATATCTTTGGATGCCAATCAAACCAAAATGTGTATAAATAGGTTTTAAATTATTGGCAGTTTCTTGCATCTTACACAGTAGATAATATTCCTCAGGGTAAATCTCTTACGTTGAAGATTAGAGATGAAAATTTAAATTCAAACCCATCATCAAGCGCAACACATCACCCATCTCTGTCCAATCAGCCTCTTTTATTTCAAGTGAACTCTTCATTTGCACCGGGAAACTACGGAGTAACAGTGAATAATCGGATCGAATCAAAAAAAAGGAAAAAGAAGAGGCTCACGTTTGAATGATAAACTTGGCTGGTAGGACATCCCCACTAGAAAACAGCTTGTTGATGAAAACGGGCAATTTCCTGCCATGATTTCAACAAATGCATTCATTGATCAAACGCTGTCAGGGTTGATGCATTGACTCGCTGAATCGGGGTGGATGTTTTAACTAGAACGTCTATGAATAAATGTGTGGGATCCTCTCATTCATCGTCTCAATCGGCAACGCTGGATGAATACTGAAGTGAGCGAAATTAAGTGACTATTAGCATTCAAACGGCACGGCCCTGGCAATCTGTTTTTTTTTTTTTTTTTAAACTTTCTTCAATAATGGACTGGGTGGTTTTCAGTTTGATTATCTGTCATATTTCTTCCGCAATTCATTCCAAAGTAAGACTCTCACCCTGCGCCGCAAACAGACGCTACTGATGTGAAGGGGAGATGAAGGGATTTTTTTTTGGTTTCTCTTGTTGAGGGATTTTTTTTTCCCCTCCCACATGTATTGTCCTCTTTTTTCCCCGTTTCCTCTTTTGAAAGGTGCACTGATTCACATGTAGCCTCATCTCATAACACACTATCTTTTATAGTTAGTCATATCTTTGCCTGTCTAAAACCAACAATCTCCCTGTCCACCTCCTCTATACCCTCAATCTTTCACTATTCTTTAGTTTCTCCCCCTTTTCTCTTCAATCTGTCTCCTCTTTTTTATTCTCCAACTGTCCCTATGGCCACTCTACTCTCACTCTCTCTCTCTCTGTCACCACACCATTGTGTGTTTGCAGATTGAAATTACTCTACTGTGGGTAGATATGGGACTCGAAAGAGTTTGAGTCTCTTTGGATTTTGTGTAAGTACGAGTGTTTGCTTGTGTGTGTGTGTGTGTGTGTGTGTGTGATGTCTGCTGAGTAGAAACGGTTGACACATTCTCCAACTACCAGCAGAACAAATAGACACATTCATCAACATGCACTTGTATAGTATGCAAAGAATATACTGTGCGTATCGACCCTCACACACACCCACACACATGCATAGACTCACGCACGCACGCGCGTGCACACACACACACACACACATAGACATAATGACTGACAGCTGAGTGTGGCGTATGTGCATATCTACTGTATCTGTGTATCATCTAGCGCCCAGAAGGTGGCTGCATTTTTTATATGACACAGTGGACTACTGACAGTTAGCTGTCTACGAGAGTGTGTGTTTGTGTGTGTGTGTGTGTGTGTGTGTGCGTGCGTGCGCGCGCGCCCGTGTGTGTGTGTGTGTGTGTGTTAGAGAGATAGCGAGTCTATGTGAATATGCTAGTGTGTGTATGTGTTTGGGTTTTCACAACATGTTGACAGTTCTCTCTCCACAGGCTCCTCTCCAAACCCGTCAGGGATGCCACATCAGAAATCTTTTTTAAAGATGAATTTTATAGCATCGCTGCTATATTAGATAGTGCAGTAGGGAGTGACAGGAGGGATGGGAGTGTGACAGACTGATACGGTGTGAATCTCAGGCTTAAACTCAACTTTCTGTCAAGACAGGATATGCACCTTATCTAGCCTCCGGGGATCTACAGGGGCCTCATGGAAGGTGAAAATACACACACAAGACAGAATGTTCTAACAAACTACACA
>NC_141339.1:18486176-18506176 GCF_037954235.1 Aulostomus chinensis
ATAGAATAGAGGAGAATAGAACAGACAGTCTGTGTCATTCTCCAAGACTTTCTATTTTACACCGTTACTTAGATGCAAACAAGCCGTAATAAAGAAAGATTACAACTTGATTGCTCAAACCACTTGTGTTAACAAGCATGCTTGCATTTATTTTTCCAATTCGCAAAAGTAATCTTTAGTCCTCTGAAGTATAGCCACTAACAGGGTTTTGCCTCTGTGATTATGGAAGGCAGGCGACAGAGAAAGTACCCAGAAATAATGCGACACTCACTGCCAAAAGCACCAGGTAGAAAGCTGTTTTAACAACTTAAACAGTTGTGGTCGTAAAGCTAAAAATGTGGAGCTCGTTTTACTGCACAGTGTAGACCCTTGCCAGAGGAGGGCTTTTTTACAGGAACACACCCAACTACTTGGCAAATGTGCTTTCATTGTTCATCATCTTTAGAGCCAGACATGCAGACAGATACTCTTCTCTCCTCTCTGGGTACATTATGAAGCTTGAGACCAGACGGAAAACTGCTAATTAGCTTAGCTGCAACTAATGCTAAAAGTGGGGCCGTAGATGTACCGGCATCTCATAATTTACCAGTTTTTGTCACAGTGAATTATAAACACAACCCTGGCGTATCTGATGACTTTTGAGACAGATTTCTCTATTGCCCATCTGTTAACGTCATTGCAAATAAGATAACTAGCAGTTGGTAAGGGACTAAAGCTTCATCATCCACGCGGAGGAGAGATCATCTGCTTGTCTGGCTCTAATAATGAAGGAAACTAACCAAAAGGTTGCCATGTGGCTTAAACCAGTTGATATTCAAGGTCATTTCAAGGCAAACATTAATGTGTGATTTAACATTCCCTAAAGACTCTCCAGC
Source organism: Aulostomus chinensis (assembly GCF_037954235.1). Lineage (NCBI taxonomy): Eukaryota > Metazoa > Chordata > Actinopteri > Syngnathiformes > Aulostomidae > Aulostomus > Aulostomus chinensis. The sequence continues at coordinate 18,487,052 of NC_141339.1, forward strand.
TGGTCCAGAACGCTGCTGCCTGCATGTTGACTAGAACTGGTAGAAGAGACCATGTCTCTCCTGTACTGGCTTCTCTGCATTGTCTCCCTGTCAAATTCAGAATAGAATTTAAAATTCTCCTTCTAACACACAGAGTCCTCAACAATCAGGCACCTTCATATTTTCAGAGCTCCTAGTCCCCTATAATCCATCTAGAACCCTTCGCTCCCAGGATGCGGGGTTACTTGTGGTTCCTAGAGTCTCTAAAAGTAGAATGGGAGCCAGAGCCTTCAACTATCAGGGTCCCCTCTGTGGGACCGTCTCCCAGTTTCGGCAGACACCCTCTCTACGGTTAAGAGCAGACTTAAGACCTTCCTTTTTGATAAAGCTTATAGTTAGGGCTGGCTAAGGCCGGCCCTTAGGCTGTAGGCTTAGACTGCCAGGGGATCTCCCATGGTGCACTGGGCTTCTCTCTCCTCCTCTCTTTCCTCTCTGTCCTCCTATATGTGTCATATATAAATCATACTCATAGGTGTTCCTAACTCATCTTCTTCTCCGACCTTCAGGCTCCCCACATCCCAGATCCCGGGTGCTGCTGGAGGAAGCTACAGACCTGAAGTGGCTCAAGCTGCCACCCGAAGCACCACCTGCTAAAGTCCCCGTCTGTCCAGTCTCTTCCATTTCTCTTTATCTCTGTCCCTCTCTTTCCTTCTGTATCTGTCTTCCTCCACTATCTGTCTTTGTCTCTGCCCTGCTCTTCTGCTCTCTTTCCCCCCAACTGGTCAAAGCAGATGGCCACTTCCATTGAGCCTGGATCTGCTCGAAGTTCCTGCCTGTTAAAAGGAAGGTTTCCGTCGCCGCTGTTTCAGAATGTGCTTGCTCATGGAGAATTGTTGGGTGTAAATTCATTGAAGGAGTGTGGTACTGGACCTGCTCTACTTGTGAAGTGTCATGAAAGAACTTTAGTTGAGATTTGGCGCAATACAAATAAAAACTGACTTGACTTGAAATATATATATATATATATATATTTCAAGGTGCCAACAGTACCCTGGTTGTATCTTTTCTTGCTTTTAATCATATACAAGGTTCTGAATCTTCTGGCCTGGGAAAACAGAACTGAGCTCTTGGCTCTTCTGAGCTTGTCTGGGTCTTTTACTGTTCCAGAGTCCAAGTTAAAAACAAAAGGTGGTCGAGTGTTCGCAGCTCTTGAACATCCCCCCTCTGAGTATCAGGTCTGCTGACTCTGTAACTGCTCGTTTGTTTTTTTTTAATCTCTGTCTTTGAGAGTTTTCTTTTATTTCCTTATATACACTAAGTATGACTGTGCTTCATTTTTCTATTTTTTACTTCCTGCAATGGCTCCTCATTTTTTTCTCTCATTTGGAAGTCACTTTTTGCTTATTGATGTTGTTAATACTATCTGTGATATGACAAGGTTGTTACTCTGGAGATGCATCACAAGGGTGCAGTAATAAACCAAGGAAATATTTCTTACTCTGGACAGATCTCCGACCTCCAGGTAAAAACAGATGATGAAAACATTCCAGGTCATCCACACAACCAGCCAGGCTGCATACTGCGGAGAGACAGAATGAGAGAAGAGAGAGGCAGATGAGATCTGACAAGCCTTTGCTGGAGAATTAAAAAAGCATGTTCACGTCTTGCATTCGGAGTGAGTGAGATGGAAAGAAAAGACGCAGAGAGACTTTGCCTTTCGATACAGGGTTGAAATGAAGAGAAACAAAAACAACAGCCAAGAGTGCAACAGAAAATCAGTCTGGAATGGGCTCGTGTTTGTGTGTGTGTGTGTGTGTGTGAGTGTGTGTGTGAGTGTGTGTGTGAGTGCGTGCGTGTGGATCAGAGGGGTTTATATCAGGTGTGTGAATTCCTTAAGATTGTCTGAAATAAGGAATTTTGTCAACAGCAGCCAGTGATAAAGTGGAGAAACAATCCCTACTCCTTCTCCACAGAACTGTCATCATGTTTTTACTGACTCCATCATCAAACAGAAAGTGTGAATCCACCAGCCATTAATGTGATAATTAATGAAGACTTTACATGTGTGCAACTTTACATTTAAAAGCGCATCTTCATGCCGAATGACCCATTTTCTACAAAGTGTTGGAGGGAAGCAGTTTTATAATATACCCGATGTTGTGCAGTGATGTGAATATGAGTCTGATGAATGCCAGTGCAGTGAAACCTGCAAATTACTTATTCAAAATGTCTCTACTTTTCAATATAAATCCCAGTAAGACAGAAAAACCACCCACTAAACTGTCAGTCCAGTGCAGTGGAACGAGCACTGATGAAACAAGGACCTGGGCAAAGCAATTTCTAATAACAAGTACATGTACAAACAATAGGTAATATGATACATGCCCCCCTGAGATCAGTATCCACGTATTAAGTGACTCCAAACCAGCAAAACTAAAAAGTAGCAAAAAATTCTTCTGAAATCAAAACTAATAATTGAATCAATAAGTCAAGTAATGCTAAATGTTTTTCAAAAGCATTTAAATCAGCTGAATCTTAATTTCTACAAGCACAGGCAGGGGAGAGCAGATCTCTGCTAAGGTCCATGTAATATATCCTGACTTTTTTTTTTTTTTTTAAAGTCCAGATCTGTATTAAGATTTGATGAGTCCTTCTTGGGCTGATTCCACCCCCCCCCCCCCCCCCCCACTACGACACATGAAAGATCAAGCTGGTAGTTTTTACCTGATCCTACAAGGACACAGATAAACAAACTACTGGTGATGGAGGTGATGAAGGCAGGATCTTCTAAATCAGGATCATTTAATACTGGATTAACCTGAATCAATAAATAACTGAAGGTGTAAATAATGGGAAATATAATAGAGAAAGTCAGGGCTAAATGTTTTTGTTTTTTTTTTTAATTTACAAGTGAATAAAATCAGGCCAAATCAAGTGTGAAATCAAAACTTAATTAGAATCCAATATTAGAATCGAGATAGACAGCAATGAAGCTCTGGTCTTACTCATCTGAAAGCGATAGATCATATATTGATCCATTAAAAAGAAGCAGGTGAAAAGTGATGGTACACACACATCGATAATGCAAAAATCCCAGGTTTAATCCTCGGTGAGTTTATATACCCATCAAGCAAACGATGATTTATTGAATTACTGACCTGGGTTCATGATTCTGGACTCCTATATCATCTTGGTTTGGTTTGAATTCCACCACAGTGCAGCACAAAAAAGTTACACACTCCACTATTATCCAGACCTCATTATTGAATCTGGAGAGGCAAGTCAGCTCTGGGCTAATGAGACGCTGTTTTTAGATCTAAGGCAGTGGATATGTAAAATGGCTCATTCGTGTGTGTGCATGAGTGGGGATTCATGCAGTATACCTTATGTTGTGGGGACATTTATCTGTTTACACAGTCACAATGTGGGGAACACAAATCATTTAATTTTGGGATGAAGTTTTTAGGGTTTAGGTTAGTCGGAGACATTTGAATGTCAGTCCTCCGAAATGATGGAAAACAAGATTGAACCACTGAACATTAGAATTAGAAAATATGTGGAGAAAAATCTATTACGCTCATTTCAGGTGCTTTTTTTTGTTATTTAGTGAGGGAGAGGCTAATACGTTTAGCTCATAAGCTAAGATGGAGTGAATATTCAACTCGTGTTATAAAATAAAAATTCTGCCCATTCCAGACATGCACATTTTAATTTGAGCTGAGGGGGACTCGATGGTGTGATATATTTGAATGTTGTAACAAAAGACTAGAAATGACTTGTTGTGTGTGTATAAAAGCAGTAACAAACTAATGTCGAATCCAGATTTTGATTTTAACAGTAAACATTTGCTTATTTTATAAACTTTGAAATTAAATGTAACAAGGACTGAATGATTAAATGAAATGGCAGCAGGGCCCAACTCATTATATGCAAATTAATTCACATTTTCCTATCCTGATTTTCTAAAAAAAAAAAAAAAAAAACCTCAAATTTGCGAAACCTTTGAATGAAGATCCATCTCGTATGTGTGCGTGTGTGTGTATTTGAGCGTGTGATAAACCCACCCCGGTGACATATCGCGGCCTGAACTGAATTGTGCCGAACAGGCCCAGGATGACGACAATGATGTGGAGGAAGTTGGTCAGGATGGGAGCCCACTGGTAGCCCAGGAAATCAATGACCTGACGCTCCAAAACACTGACCTGGGAGGAGAGAGAAGGAGAGGATAAGTCACCCGCTCATGATGGAACATTTTAATAACAAGAAAAATGTTGGTCTTGGCTTTTTTTTAATTCCATACATCCCGCTTGCTTGTCAAAACGTGGAACCTACATTACCCACAATGCAACTTATCCACCAATAACGCTTAAGATGGTTTTGGCTTTAGCTCCATTCCCACTGGCCAAAAACATGCTACCACCTGTTAGCATCCAGCACTATCTCCTGGGTCAAATGACTCTGCAGTCGACACACCTTTGTAAGCTCCTGCTCTCATAAACATAAGACAATGAACACCTCAGTCTCTAACGTCCACCAACTTTTGTCAACTTGGCTACAAATTCAACCCGTCTGCCTTTTAGCAGCAGTCCCGTCCCATCGTTCAGACGGCGCCGTCCACGCTGCATCCTACTGTACCCAAGACCATAAAAACCCGAGAGACGAAACTCTGGTGCTTTGTTTGACGGCAATTTCTTCTTCTTTCTGGTGCACTGACTGTGTTTGTGAGGGCGAATACAAGGAAACACACACACACACACACACACACACACACACACACACACACACACACACACACACACACACACAAACAAAACAACTTCAAATCTACCCGCAATGGAAATGGGAATCGATCTGCTGTTATTAGCAGGTTTACCCAGGTTTAAGAAACAAACAAACCTGCGTGACTTCAAGAATGTGCAAAGTAGAGGATAAACTCTTAAATTTGGATTTAAGTAGGACACTGGTGGCTGCACAACTGCTGTGTCCAAACAGCTGCATTACCAGAGCGTAATGTTGACTGTCTAATGAATGGTGTGACAAAAATATTCCCAATTTTACAACTAATAAGACAGAGGAAATTACTTTTGGTCTTCCTCTTTGCCCGCAGTGATGATTCGCAGTGTATAAATTAAAGAAGTCTCTTCATACAATTACCTGGGTGTTTTGATCGATGGCTCCCTGTCATGAACTTCTCACACACTGGAGTTTATTTGCAAGAAGAAACAGATTGAAGATTTGCTTTCTTTGTAGACTAAGATCTTTTGGAGCCAGGTTCTGTTTTGGTTGTTGTTTTTTTTTAAATCATTTATTCAGAATGCCATGCTGTACTGCAGTAAGGCCTGGCTCAGCAGTCTGTCCATGAAATCTGAAACTACATAAACAAATCCAAATTTGTGCGAAGATTAATTTGTGGCACACACATTTCAAGTAACTCAGCATGCTCAGCCTTGCTAACAGGATCTTTTTGGACTCCTTGCACGTTCACAACTAAAAAAACTTCTATCGTCTAAGAGGGAATATAGAGTTTCTCAAATTAAATACAACACGCTGCAGAATTCTTTTTTACATTAGTCAATCCTGCTGCTTAACCAAAATCAGTGGACAGATAAATGAGATATGAATCTAGAGGAGGACATTCATCTTTTTCATGAAATGCACAATGTGTTTCACTCATCTCTGCATATCTGTGTGTTTGAACTATGTGGCTGAATTTCTGTGTGAATTGATAATTAAGTTGTAATGTATCATGTCATAGTGGAGACTTGAGCCAGTAAACTCGAGCAAGGAAGAGGAGCATGGCACAGAGGTCCATTAAACTCACTCCTTTCTGGATTCACACACTCTGATCTTCAAAATTAAAGTATTCAGCTCCATAAGAGTTTATAAGGCCTGACACTGCTTCTTCTGGAGCCAAATCAGCCAGTAGGACCTTATTCACATATGCAGCAACATTCACCGAGACGTGTAAACAAACCCTAAGACTGATTTAAATAATTCTATCATACTTGGCATTATATAATAGCTCCAGTGTTTCACTGAAAACACAGCTGACATGCCACTAAAAATGATTCATTCAGGTCACACTGAAAATTCATCTTTGATTGTGTATTATTAGCAGTTAGCCACTAGCAAGAAGTGTTAACAAATTTGTGAAACATGTGAATTATAAAGTAGAAATAAATGGTTTGGTATTTTATGAAGATGTTTGGCAAGCAAAAGCAACACAAAACGTACATGTGCTTGCTAAATTGGCTACCTAGCGAGGCCTGCACTTACAACCTTAGCAGCATAAAAGCTGCAAACAAAATTAGGGTATCATGAAAAGTACAGTTACATGTCTTTCACTCCACAAAACACCTACAGTTCTTACATTTACATCATTTGAAATGGAAAAGTTTGGTTTTCCTCCAAACAAGTTGAAAGTTACCCCTTCACCATTAAAGTGCTCAGATGTAGCCTTTTTGGGATACGGCATTTGAGCTAGCCCACGGTTTGGTTTATATTGCGATTATTGGGTCAACCCACGGTCTCAGTTTGTTTGGTACATCAAGGGAAAGGAAAATAAACTCTGGCAGATGACAACAAAAGGCCCCCACTGAGCTTAAATGAATGAATGACATAGAAAAATAAAGTCAGTACAGCATTTTGCTATCAATTATGATTGTTAGTGTGGAGGTCAGAGCTGACAAACAATCCACGTGCACATAAAACCGAATAGAAGTTTGCCTTTTGTTGCAGAACCCCCCCCCAAAAAATCATGGTTCGTATGCGAAATTAACCTTGGAAAATGTTCATTGAATGTTTGTTTTTCTTTGTTTTTACAGTACTGATTTGCTTCCTCACAGCCCACGTGTCAAAAATGATAGATGTAACGATACCACTCTTTTCAAAACCCTCAGAACCAGAATCTGACCCAGTAATCTAGCAGCAGTCAGACTGTGGTAATAATTTTTGAAAATACTGCATGACCTGCAAAGGGACAATAACTGTGTAAAGAAAGTCCTATTTTTCTATTGGAACAACTACATCATTAGCTTAGAGGCATATAAAACAAATACCAGGCGATTTCTCCTCCCCAGACCCACATTAGAGTGTTCAGCTCATTTGGGATCTTTGGAAAACTGGACCAGAATTTCAATGATGGTTGACTTCAATTCTCGCTAATGGACTTGCAAAAGGATCGGCGGGGTTAAGGAGGATGTATTTACAATTAACGCTTTTATCATAATGAAATGAATTGTAATCAGTTTTCATTGCGCTACAGTGGGTTGTTTGTGTGTCTGTGTTTGTGTGTGTGTGTGCGTGCGTGGTTTATTATCATTCGCTGGCTGAAGCCTCATGCTGAGGTACTTAATGAAGTCAGCGCAGCGTATGATATGGCACTGCTAAATATATTAGCCCCCCCACACACACACACATGCAGCATGAGATGAGGACAAAGAGTAAGCAAGCTTGAAACAAGGATGAAGGAAAGAAAGATCATTATTAGCTGAATTTCGCCCTAAAGAAGACTAATAATTATACTTATCCACGATCAGACTAAGTGTTTAAACACTTCAGTATCAAATCAAGAGCTTTGTTTTCTCTCATTGTCTCGCCTCACACAGCCTTTGCACACACACTTCTGCATGGCTGAGTTTAGTGTGCCCTAATGTGAGACCATATGGCAACACTACATCATTTCACAGCCAGATAGCAGGTATGCACACACACACGCACACACTAAGACACACACACAGTGTGACACACATAACCTTGCAGGCTCTACGCCTCACAGTCATTAGTTATAAATGTGAGAATGTTTATTGGATATGTGACTTACAAAAAGAGAAAGGTATACTGATGGGTGTACGGCAGCATATGTGAACCCTTCTGTGTGTGTGTGTGTGTGTGTGTGTGTGTGTGTGTGTGTGTGTGTGTGTGTGTTTCCATGTCAGAGCAGTTCTGGGGTGCATGCACTTGACAGCACCTGCTGTTATTGGACACACTGGGCTCAGCTGGCACCACAATGTGTGTATGTGTGTGTGTCAGATGGAGTCATTGTGTTTCTTTGTGTGCAGGACAGGCTTTGTGTCACCATTTCTGTGTTTCTTTGTGTCCAGGCTTCATTTTATTATGTAAAAGTGTGTCCTCCCATTGACAATTATATAGCGCTGCAATTGTCCACACACACACACACACACACACACACACACACACACACACACACACACACACACACACACACACACACACACACACACATTATAATAAGTCAGAGGCCTCTCAGCTTATTACTGAAGCCCCTGTGGGCTTCTTTTTCATCACCAATAATATAAACAGTCCAGCTGGGATGCATAAATGTACCGCAAAAAAATGCAAAATCAAAGCAAAATTGTAATACTTTAAACATATAACCTTTTCATAATAACAACGATTTATTCTGTAATAACTAGAGCCCAACTAATTATCTACTGGCTGATTATACTGGCAGGAACATCTGAGTGGCCTTATACGGAGGCCGATGTTGACAGATTCAGTGTGATGTCATGACTCATTTGTATGATATATAATGGAACGTTATGAACAACTTAATCATATGAATGTCTGCTAACGAGTGATTGGGGCACCGGCACAAACCCCTACAGAGGGACCCTCAAGCCAAATACTGGACATCCCTTTTATTCCTAGCAGCAAATGCAATATTTAATGTGGTTGTGACAAGGCTGTGATCAACGTCTGGTTATGTTTGGGCATAAAAACACTTGGGAAGATGAAAGGAAAGATTGTGGTTTGAGTTGAAATTGGAATCAATATCAATATCTACAAAACATTCAGACGTCCCCCTGAGTACACCTGTCATGAATTACAGCGCATTACTCTTAATTAGCTAAAGGCAAAGAGTATAGATACCCAAGAGAGGAAACGCCTGTGTTTTTTTGAACAACTTTGCTGGTGCCATTTTGGATCGAATAAATCAATGGCATCATTATGTCAGTTACCGCATATTTGCCAAATTGTCTATCAAGTTCTTCAGCCTGAAATCGCAGAGAATGATGAGCATGAATGTTTGAGTGGAGTGAAAGAGAACAGCATCCCTGGTGGTTGCTGCGGTGAGAAGGGAAAGAGGTTGATGAAAGTGTGGCCCAGCACACATGGGCACAACATACAGAATCCATACAAGGAGGACCGGGATGCTTGAGGTCCGAACCCAAGGTCTTTTGGCTTTAAGCCATTGTGTTGCCCACCAAAAGTGGGAGGGGGCATTTATGAAGCTATGCTTATGATTTAGGGGCCTCCCAGGCCATTACTGAAGCCCCAGGGGCCCCTCATTCATCACCAATGATATAAATCCCGGGTGACCAAAACTGAAACGTAATGGTTGGCCACAAGCCAAAAGCTAATGCACATAGTGTTGTTAAAATGTAAAATGGTACGCAGTTCCCAAGTCCCAATAATTATACATTATTATAAGCTTAGTTGACTTACAGCTTAACATTACATGTTTCATTTAATACAATTATTTTAAGCCCTATTTATATTAGCTTCTACATTTTGCAACCAAATCAAGCCCTACGGTGGGCATATTTTGGCCCACATGCCCCACTTTGGCCAACAGCGCGGCGCGGGTGCACGTATCCGCTCTCAAAAGATGCGCGATAAATGTACAATTTTGAGTGTTGGTGTTTGTTGTTTGAACCTGAATGAATATGGAAATGAATGAAGAGCAACATTCAAAGCCGGACCATCTGTCCCTTTGCGCCACACTCATCTTTTGATGTAAATTTCTCATTACACGGCTCAGCTGTAAAACAACTTACTTCAGCTGCCTCACAACATCACTCTTTGTAATTAAGTCACTGATTTCTCTTGACAGACAAAAGAAGAGAAGTATGCTTTATAGCCCCCGCCGCCATACTCCCAGCATTCTTTGCATGTGTCAAATGACAGAAGCTCCAGATAAGGTGTGAAATCACAGGCCTTTCAACATCTCTGACTCTGGAGAGATGCACAGTCGCTTGCAGCGGCTCCGTCAGCAGATTTGTGATAAGTGCAGCTGATGAAAGCTCCGGCAGTTTACAGGTGGAGCTTCAAGCGGACTAGCAGGTCCTTCTTTGATGCTGCCGACAGGGATATTCATTTCAGTGCAGCTGCTTCAAGCACTCTCACGTACTGATTTACGAAAACGTGTTATCAGGATACAGTAAATCCACTTGTGAACACAGCACATTTTCTGGTCTTAATATAAATTGATTCTGCAATTATTTGGAGCTGATAAGTGTTTACTGGTGACTTTCCTCCACTCCTCCTGCAGATATGGCTCTGAATAGCTCACAATGATCTATACAGTCCGCTAGGAATATATTTCACGACTGCAGATCCTGCACAGTTTGAAGAACTGGGTGTAAGTATTTGCTTCATAACCCACAGAAAACAACTTGATATGCAGCCAGTCTTTCTAATGCCAGCATAAAATCCCTCAGGGATTGAGAAGTGTTTACTCTCTCCACTGATTTGTTAGCATAGACTGATGCCTTTCGTCTTGTTAGCATTAGTTTTCTAAATTGGTTAGCTGAAAGCTTGACAGAGGAGCTACAGTGCATCTGTCACTGTCTTATTCTTCTTAATTATTGTTTGCAATCTCCTGCCATGTATAGTTGAAGAACTGAAAACGCCACTGTTCATCAAGCATTTAAGTTACTGATATCATTGGCAAACAATTGTTCCCATGGACTTCACAATAATTATAAAACCAATCTTGTATTAATTATTTTTCATAAAACAAAGAGTTCCACAAATCCTTTCATCTCTATCAGGCTGGACTGCAGTGATGAAGCTGTCTAAGAAAGCAGACAGAGTGCTGCCAGGGTTCTAACAAGAACCAGAAAATCTCAGCACATCACTCCGGTTCTCAGATCTCTTCATTGCATATCAGTGTCTGACAGCATTAACTTCACAGTACTATTACTCCTCCATGAATCATTAAACATCTGAGGTTGAAAATACTTATCTGATCATCTGATCCAGTGTGAACCTCGTGATTTTGTAGCTGCTCTCTGTGGCCTTTAGTTATCCAGAGACCGACGTCTTCGCCCGTCACGTTTAATTGTGTTTCCGAAAGCGCTTTTGTTTACCCTGAATTTGCCTCGCCTCTCTTTGGCTAAAAAGCTTCAAGGAAGGCTAACCGCTTAGCATGCAGACAGGATCAGCGAGGAAATGCCTTCAGCAACTGACTTGACAACAACACAGTGATTGATTGACGCACCAATCTTGGACCCGATCAATATGACGAGCCTCTGAGGGCAACCGACCACATCATAGGACATCCGGTGTAGCCAGCAGACTTCTGGACCAAGACTTCCTCTCCTGTTGCTGTTTAAAGAATTGATTGTAAAAATAAGACGCCAGAATAGAGTTGGTTTGAGAAAATACTGTGTCACCAAATAAAGGCAATTAGTTGGTGAATAAATGCTAAAACTCCTTAAGAAAACATGGAACTGCCAGAATGAGGTATGCTAATGTAACCTAGCAACAACAAAGCTCTCGAGGTTTTAAAATAAGGTTATGGGTCTTTCTGCAGAATCCACATGAGGCGAACACAAATCTCCCGCTACACCCACTTTGGGATGTATGAATATTATAGCGAAACATAATTTCTTTCTGCGATGTACAAAATCTTTATGAACTAGAGGCAAAAACTACACAAAATTACGGGTTTACAAGGAAAAATCTACTTCTAACTGACTCCTTTTTCAGACCTCAAAAAGTAACCATTCTAGAATCTGATGATGTGTGCTGCAATTACAATTTGTTTAAAACACGGCAGAGCACAGTGGCAGTTTCAAGTGATTGAAAACGACACTCACGTTAAACACTTAAGGAGTAGATTGACAGCAGAGAAAGGAAGGTGATCAAAGGGACGGTTGAGAGAGGTAGAGGAAAGGAGATTCTTCAGCGAATTTGCAAACGATTTCAGTCCATTTGATGATAAATGATTGAATGATATCAAAGAATTATTCATGCTCCAGACAGCAAGACAGCTGCACCGCGTGACCATTATGAGACACCGCCGAGCGACAACAGCGTCTTTTATCTTTAACAGAGGGAGAGAATAAGTCAGTGATGGACAGAGAATGAGAGGCCAAGAGATCTGACAAAGGCGGCGGGTGAGAGAAATGACAATGTCTCATCTTGTGTCCAACTGTCGCTCCATTTCTCCCTCCTTACCCCCCCCTCTTCTCCCTCCTTCTCCTCAGCTAATCATCTTCTCATTTCCTAACTACTTCTTCCTTGTTCATCATCCCCAGTTCTCACTCTTCTCCTGCATATTTAATATGCATTCATCTGTTAGCAGATCTGTTGTGCTCTAAAACAGCAAATTACCACTTCTGCCTCCTCCTTCTTTCCTCCGTTGCTGCACTTCCCCTCCCCTCCCTCTTCCGTCTCCACCACCTCTATCTCAACTTGCTGTTATTTCTTCCTCTTCTGTAGCTCTACTTGCTTTCCATTCCCGCTCGTCTCTCCGCTGGCCTGTTATCCCTTCTGCTCGACTCCTCCCTTCCTCCCTATCGTGCTTCCCTCCCTCGTTCCCTCTGCGCTTTAGCTGAGAGTTTGTTGCTTGGTTCTGTGACCTTTAAAAAAACTGCTGATCAAATTCTGCTGCTCATCCCATTATGGACTACAGAGAGGGGAGGGAAGTATGGAAGTATGAGGGGAAAGAGATGGGGGTCAGACTGGGTAGAGTGGGATTAAAGCAGTTAGAGTGAGAGTCGGTGTGGAAGAGAATATCCAGGCACCATTTTTGCTTCCAAACTTAAATTCTGAAATGTTTTTTTCTTCTGTCTCTGTAGTCGTCGTAATCTTTACTCTCCTAATAAAACTCTGAAGCAATCGTGGTTTTACTGTTAACTTAATTAAGGCCGCCTGACTGCGCAGTATCCCACTGTGTACGGCAAAAGCAATCTACTATCGATTCGCTTCACACAACAATCAATTCATCTCCATTGGAGGCTATTAGGGACCATTTGTGGCTACTTAGGGCCGAGAGAGGGAAGAAAGGCGGCACGGAAAATGAGGCGAGCAATGTTGGGGGGGGGGGGGGTGAGGAGAGGAAGTTCGAGGGATAGAGAAGGAGAAGGCAAGATATACAGAGGACGGGTGGGGTTGGCAAGACGCAGAGATGAATGTGGTAGACAATTTTTCCATCAAATATCCCAGTTTAGGCCCAGTCATTGTCATCACAACTATTCAATCATTTCCATAATAGCAACAATGTCCTTAGTCACTCAGCTATAGATAGACTGCACACAACTGAGTGTCCCACTTTAAGATAATATTGTAGGGTGGTTATTAAGCTGATGCGCCGAGGCTGTGGTTAGAAACCAGCCATGTCAAGGGCATCAGCACAGGTGAAACACTGCACCTGTAACTGACAGCGGCGATGCTTCACCTTTGTAACAGTTGCAGCACTTTTTTTTTTTTGGCTGAGCTGTACAAACAGCACCAAACAGGAACGTCACTGAGCGCCACAGTCGTGCCACTGGCCAAAGTACACACGCTCAAGTAGAAGTACAGGTACTGATGTTAAAAAACAAAAGACTGTAGGAGAAATACAGATTCAATATATTTACTCAAGTTAAAGTGTGAAATATAGGCTCTTAACTGTACTCAAAAATGTAAATCTTTTACACTTAAATGATCTTTAAAAGCGTGACTATTAAAAGGCAAAATATACGTCTCTAGCTATTATAAAATAATGTATAAAATAGTATGCCCAATTAGCAGTACATCTTAAAGACAACATGAAAGTAAAATAGATCATGTCACGTTGACGCTACTGCTCCCCTGACATGGCACGGAAGTCTTCACCATGGCAGATGCAGTTTGCCTGCAGTTGGGTGTCTTTGTCTTTTTAATATGTGAATATAGCAGATATCTTCCCAATTATACCTTTTGGCGAGTGGCAACCAATGTTTATGTGCATTACAGCCACCTTTTGTATGTATTACAGGGACAAGTTTTCTGTCCCTGTAAACCATATTTTTGTCTGTTTTTCTAATGACCTTGTCTTTGCCTGTCCTGGATCAAATTACAACCTCATTTTTGAAATGTTAAGGAATGAGGAGTATAGATATTTGTGTTAAATTGTAGGTAGCGTATGTATAAAGTTGTCAGAAAAATAAATAGTCGAGTACAGAAGCCTGGAATATCTTCATCGTTTACTAAATAAGTAGTTGTCGTTATTTCTCATCTCTGGCCACCAGTGCAGTAGTTTCACTGGCTGTGCAGCTTTGACCTGCGCAGTCGTGACACAAGCTTGTCCCCTAAGCAGCCAGAGCAGTGAGAGCAGGGCCTCAGGAAAGCGACAGTACAGACAGATTTGAGCTCATTTGGCTGCTAGTGTTGTTACGGCAAGTTCCGACACAAACAGCTCCAGGGTTAAGGTGTATCAAGATTAAACTCTACCAGCTACACTGCGTTGGGAGACGGAGAACTATGCAAATCTCACTTGGGAAATGTCTGGACAAGAAGGATGGTGGCCAAGAGATGGTGCCCCGCCCCCCCCCCCCCGACCAATACACACGCAGATGTGGATCTAGAATGTTCCGACACCCTCACACGCTAACCAAAAGCTCGCCAGCTGTAGCATGTAACAATCTGTCAGAACGACATCTGAGATTGCTAAAAAAAAAAGAGAAGAAAAACAAATAAAACAAACAGATCACAAGGAGGTGGTAGTCATTACCACAGCCTGGTGAAACATGCGCACACACACACGCGCGCACACACACACGCGCGCGCACACACACACCTATGACGAGTGATGAGTGCGCAACACAGAAAACATTTACAATTCTAATGAGGGTGAGTGGTTGTGGATGAAGTAGGGGACGTAAAAGAAAGTATCATGACTCAGTTTTTCACGTGAGGCACATTTTCAAGTTGTGGTTCAATTAAGAGCAGCACACACACTGTATTTGATACAGCCACTATTTCTTCTCTCCTACAAGGAGGAATTTAACACACAGTCCTTTGAATTGCGTGTGTTGTTTGTTAAACGCATCCTTTTAAAATCGAAATCAGGGTAAGAAATTTCAGATGAGCAGTCAATATCTATGAACACACATTATTGTAGACCCACTGACCAACATGGCCCAGCTGTTTACTCGGTTGAGCCTTGTCTTGTTTGATCTTTCTGAGCAGATTATCAAGGTATTCGAGGATAACATTCTTAATATTTAACTGAGTGTTAAATATGCAGAGTTGTAGCCGACGGAACACACCAGGGTGTTATAAAGCTTCTCGGCGGGAGAAAATCAATAATACTTGTCATTTCCACACACGTTTAATATAAATAAATAAATAAATAAAGACATCAGAAAATGATTCCCGAATTTGATTTTGCAAGGATCAAAAAAATTTAAGGTGGTTCTGGAGTTGATCCTGAATATGTCAACAGATCTGAAAACCCGAGAGGCGAGCGAGTTCCCAACTTAAAGCTTACAACTTCAAAGGATGGTCTTTTAATTTTGAGGCTGTAGGGAGAAGTCAGAAATCTACTGGTGACATACGCCTGTAGTACAGGAGCGCTGTGATGCCACTTTAACACTCGCTATTAAATTGTGACCTGTATGTGGACTCATTATACGGTGAGGGGGAAATGTATGTTTAATGGAGTAGTCACGGGAGCCGCATGAGCACATCTGGCTTGTGTTGTTATCAGATGTGGAGCAGGTTTAGAACAATGTGCCATAACTACGCAACGCCATCATTCCAGCTCTGACTGCTTAAAAAAATAAAATAAATAAATGACCCAACATCAAGAGCTTTAGACATGGAAGATTTCACATCCCGCGGAATCACTAGAACCTATATTTTTGAGTTCAAGGACAGACAGATGGGTGAAATGATGCAGTTCTGAAAAGATGGTTTAGCACATATAGAACAAAAGGTCATTGTAAGCCGACCACCAGGAACCCTGCTGGAACATGTTGCCATTGCCTGGTTTGATCCTACAATATATCGTGATACTTCCATATACAATATCAACACCAGTCACTGATATTCTTATCAAAACAGCTGTAAAAATTCTTGCCTTTTTTATGTAAATTTTGGACAATAAGGTCAAAATATGTACTTTATAGTAAAGTCAAATTCTGCGTGACTGACCCACCAATAAGTTGACTAAATGCGGGATTCCGGCTTCTTAAGAAGTATTTTATGAAGCAGTTTCACAGATATTTGGATGTGTTGAGATAAATTCTCTCGTGATATATCGATAATCACAGACTGAGGCACGATTGTTATCATGGGTGATAAAATGGTGATAGTTGTGTCGTCCCCGATTCAATGACCACATGCAGTCTCATTGGAGGTCGACTGACGTTCTGACAAACCCCCAAAAATAAATGATGTATGCAATAATTCAAATGTGTTCACAGCGGTTTTATGGCCTATGTTGATTTTTTTGTATCAAGGATGATCATAAATCATCGCAGTCCGCGTGAATAGTTGCTATTTGATATTAGAATATTGTTCCAACAACCCCACACTTGTCACACCTCGGAGAGCTCTGTCTCGATTACACACATTTGCTTTGTTGCCATGTCATGACATCAGTTTTCATTCCTGTCTGCCATGGTTGTCAAGAGACAGGAAGAGAGCGCAGAGGCAGTGTCAGCCAGTAAGAAACAGCCGGTGAGGAAATGGATCAAGACGGCGGCGCGGTGCTAACTTAAGAGCTGCGGAGGAGGAGGAGGCACGCTCCTTCATCACGGTCACTCATCTCCATACTACAGCTGCAGACAGGCTACGTACAACTAGGAGGAGTGATTGCTCATCCACAGGCAGCTCCTTGCCTTATTGACAATAACAACCTGAGCAAACTGTAGTTGCAGTTTAGGTCCAATGGATGTCAGACATGATTTAACAGAACGGCATTGAAAAATGAGGCGACAGGAAGTTCTGACAGAACCGGCTTCCTGCGTCATTATGCCAGACTGAACCTTGGGAGGTTTACTTTTTGTAGTTGTGTTTAATACGGGTTTTTCTTTACTTCTTTGATAAAGTATTAGGGTAGTATGATATCACAGGTGGAGGGCTTCAGTGGGCCCATATTTACCTCTGCAAAAGGTTGGTAATTTGATTGCCGGCCTGTCTTTGTTTGTTGGCAGGATATCTTAAAAAGTAATGGAAGGATTTTGATGAAACTTGGTGCAAAGATCTGGATCATTGGCAGATGTTGTTCTTCGCCACTGGAAAGACAGCCCTGAGGAGTAATTTTCTGGACATGCCATCGACAAATTTCTATCAAATGTTTCAGCTTCCAGAAATCATCTTAATCACACTTATGAATGACGGTTGTAGGGATGGATGTGTGTCTTCTTTGTAGAAGTTTAAATAAAGTTGTTTTTTTTTTTTTTAGTTTTGCTTCGTAATGATAAATTAAAGGCTTGAGGATTTTTTTCATTTCTCCTTCTTGATTGTTTTCTGTGTCTGCAACCCAGCAAACTTAATTTTTTGAGAATCGTTGATAAAAAAAAGTTTTGAAAAACTTTTTTTTTTTTTTTTTTACCTCTCTCCCCTGTTTTTCCTTCCCCCTTCCCCCACACATTGCATTTGTCACTTCCAGCAGTCCTGGTCATTACTCCCTCACCTGCTGCAGCTCTGGGGGGCACGGACCACCATCATGCCGCCACGTGGAGTCATCAGCTCCATCTTTTCACCCGACATGACCAGGACACATACACTCATCTGGCTTCTCACCTCCAGAGACAACAAATAGTGCCTAAACAGATGCCCAACATAAACCAGAGCCAACACAAGGAAACAAGCGCGCCCGCCCCCCTCCCCCCTCAGTGGGTGGGCTACCTGGGTGACCTTTGAGCATATTTTTGAAGCCATTTTAATTGGAGGGCTAAGTATTAAGCTTCCAGGCTGGGGATGGCGCATGCTGAGGAAGACCTACTTTTGTGATCTGGATGATATCGATGTTCATATTCGGTAGCTTCTTTGGCGGAGGTTGGTGCAGACAACATGTCACCAACTCAAGGATCTTGTTCACATCGTTGCCTTGGCATATACTCTTACCAGAGGTTTCATTTTACGCTGGAAATATTCATTTTCTGCAGAAAAAAATGTTTGCACTCATACCACTTCATGGTACTTTAAATAAAAGCCATGATAATATTTCATACATGGTACGGTCATGGTTTATTAAACACCGCTGAGACTTGAATGTCAGTAAGATAAACATTTGATACACATGCTGTTATCTGCTGCTGTGTGGTGTAACACAATGATGAATATAAGTCCCACAATTCAACACTGTATACGTTTTGTAACATCACATCATACCATCACGCCAGTGCTGCCTCCGTATTCGTCAAACCGACACCACCCCCCCCCCCCCCCCACCCGCCGCCTCTTCATCATCTCTTCCCTCCCTCTGTCCCTCATTCCCGCCACAAGCACCATGGATCCATTTCACATCTCCTTGTGAATTAACGAGAGTGATTAATATTCCTAGGAAACATTTCTTTATGTAAACGTGGCATTTAAATGTCAGAATCACTGAATAATCAGTTTGGTATTTCAACAGATCTTCCCTTTCACTGTGTGACTGTCCACCCCTCTGTCTCTATCCATTTCTGCTGTTGGTCTTTTGTTTTCTGTCGACGGCTCTAATTCTTTCCCTGGACAAAGCACTCAGGAAGAATATCTAACTTGTATTCTTTTTTTTTTTCCTGAGGAAATCAAGGTTGCTGTTTATCTAGTTCCTCTACTTTCTGAGCTGGGACAAAGTTGATTTACAATTTTAGAAAGCTCATTAAAGCTGGATGACAGGTGACAGTGATTAAAGTTGAAAAGAGACAATTTTCTTTTCAAATTTTCAAGTGAGAATGAAATCTCTTTTGAAAATCAGTCACAACCCTCACACAAGTCCCTTGGCATTTTTTCATTTCTAGACGGACATTTTGAATGACAGCTATTGAGTGACTTTTGATCACAAAGCTAATAGCGATGCAAATGGAGCCCTGTATCTCTTATGACAAGGGATAAAGAATGTTTTTCCCTATTTTTTCAACAAGCACACACTCTTTATGTCATATACAGTACTGTAGATATTTAGCTTTAAGGCTTGAAGTGCTGTTACGTTTTAATTTC